>NC_041397.2:91366565-91666565 GCF_900747795.2 Erpetoichthys calabaricus
GGGATACATTCAGTCTTGGCCCGACCCGAACGCACACACAAACAGAGACAAAAACAAAGCAAACCGGTAATCAAACAGCAAATAAAGAATGTAATGAAAACCAATGAAATAAATGAAAACAGCGATACCACCCCTGTTCCCCTTTCAGCGATTACACATTAAATACAACATAGCACCAACAAAAAACACACAAAAAATCATGAAAAACAGCAATGGATGAAATGTAATAATGAAAATAAATGGTCCAGAGATCCGCACATTGAATGGGAATGTAAAGATAGTCCTACCGCTAGTTCCTGAAATGGTGATGACGGGTGGACGGGTTCAGAAGCGCTCCTTTCTTTGCAGGATAGCAATGACAGTAAATTACACTCCTCATGTACACAGGTAGATGGCAGACAATCCAGACGCCAAACACAAAACGATCCAGGACAAAACGCATAAGTACAAGTAAACCAACAGAAGGCAGGCAGAGAGACAGGAAATTGAAACACAAATTACAAAAACTTTTATTTTGCTTTTGGTCACTGGCCCCCTTTTTAAAAGCCATGCTGACATCCTTTGACCCCAGCACCCTCAGCAGAAAACCAATCGGAGCCACTGCAGGGACTGCTGGGAGTTTCAAATTCTATTGGCTACTTTCACCATCCCAAGCCGAGTTTCCTCTACAGTTGCTTCCTGTTCTCTCTACAGTACAGTATTGCCACTGAAAAAGTCATAAAAATTGTGGAGGTACTCGTATTTTTGCAGTTTTTGCTAACAATTTTTAGATAGTTTCTAAGGAAAAATCTGCGAATGACTGAGGCCGTGAACTCTGAACTACGACTTTGCGGGGAGTCTACTGTATTAACTAAAAAATATCAAGAACTCACGTCCCGCAAGACGAGACTTTGTGCCAAGAGATTTAACCACTGTATATATATCAAAGTGTCATTCTTTATTAGATGCAGAAGGTTTTGTTTATGAGTTTCAACTGTTCTGAGAAAAAACACAACTTTTCCTACTTGATGAATGTTAATGTCTGTGTTACATAGGACACTTGTCCATGTTGATGTTTTCCTGAAAGCCAGCAAGTGTACGTGCCCCCAGATTGCCTGAGGAAGCATAAATAATTAGTATTTTGAAGCTGACTTCCAATTTCTGAATATACAATCCTTGCTGTTCAAGTAATTCAACATTTCTAAGCAATGGCTCAAAAATTGCTTCATAGCCATATATTTTCATTTTATTTCTATTACAATGACAAACTAGCTACATTGACTATAGAGATGACCTATACTCTTTTGACACATCAGCAAGAACCCAATAAAGTGCATATTCCTTGTACTTCTTTGTTGATGTTCCTTTTGGGTTACAAACTTCAAAATCATCTGTGTATAGTCCTAAAGTTATGCTTAAGTGATCTGATGATAGCAACTGATTCTTTTTCCAATACAAACGGTCCTTGTATGCTTCAATCAATCTTTACATTGCAAGATTTTATCTAAAATATCATTACAATTTAAGAATTCAGACAAGAGTTTCAAAATTAGTATATAAACAAATTTATTTTTGGAAGATGGACCTATAAGCTTGAAATTGTGTTTATAGTAAGTTCTCTGTCTGTATTCAGAGCTTAGAGGCCCACTGTTTGACAGGGAACTTATAGGATTTGTTTGTTGTAATACTTCAACATTTGATATCAATTATAGTACAGCTGTTCTTGATCAATAGTCTTTCAATTCATTTTAGTGTTAGCTCTACAGCTATTGAGCAAATGCTGCACAATTCTTTCACATTTTCCTGAGTGGTTGCTTTGGACACACAGGGAACTCTTTGCATCTGAAAAAAACAGAGATGCTATTTTGTGCTGAAATAAAACAACAAGGTCTCGTCATATCCATCAGACTGCGATGCTGACAAGTCAATGTGATCTCAATCAGACACAAAATCTGTGCCATTAGAGTTCAAGATATCTGAAGTGTAACTTTGGTAAATTTCTTACTGAAAATCCTGTTTGGAGCAATGGGAATGATTTCTGTAGTTGTGAGCAATGGTAAACAGAGGAATGAAAACTGCAGTCTTCAAAGCATCAGCTGATAGCCTCAATGTTTATTATATGTTTTTTTTTAACTGTGTGAAATACTAAGAAACACTACACGTCTCTGAAAAAGTGCAGAGGTCACAATTAAGCTTTGATGTTTCAGTTGTGATGCACCTCTGCGCACATTCAAACTCTGAGCATCTGTAACATAACTGAACAGATCAGTGCTGTAAAAGAAAACAAGTCTTTATTATAGTACCTGCAAGATAACAATAATCTTAAGTGTCATGCAGTTAAATTAAATGCAGTCTTCAGTTATGACACAGAATTAATAAATATATTCATATATATATAAATAATCCAACAGAAAGACACTGACAGCATGAGTTAAAAGCACCAAGAACACGTTTTATTCCTTTTCTTTTCTTCACAGTGCTCTCCACCACTACAGTCACAAGTAATAAACAATTACACAGCACATATACTATTCTTTTTCATTTCTCTTTCTCCTCCACAACTCCCAGCAAGCTGTGTCCACCTCCACCCAGCTCTGGCTCGCCTGCTGGGTTCACAGCAGTCTTCTAAATAGTGTCTGACTTGGAAGTACTTCCATCCTTCCGATCACATGACTTGTCGGCCCTTCTGGGTCGGATAGAGAACTTAAGTTTTTCTTCAGCCCAGAATTACTTCTGGGCTTCCGTTCCCATGACCTTTTAGTACTTCCAGGCTATGTAGAAGATAAGGTCTTCTCATAGCGTCCCCTGGCACTGCTCACGGTACCCAGCAGGGCTGTGATGCCAAACTTCAAATTCCATGATGCCTTGCAGGAATCAAGGGCACCTTTATGGTGCAGGGAAGCTGCCATCCAGCATCCTGGGGGAGACAGTGTCCCAGAGTAGCTGCTTTCCCCCATCCTTCCACTCTGGGTGTCCTGACCATGGTTGAGCTGCCGGCCGTCCATCACATTGCCCCAACTTCAGCTGGGCACCATAGGGTGAAGCGTCTAGTCCCGCGAGGGTATTTCTTTTCCGGGTTGGGTTGTCTGCATTGGCCGGACCATGGCTTTGTCCTGAAATACAATAACAGGAGAACTGCAGGGAGATATTGTGCCATTGCTTCCTTTTAACCTCCCCAGTTCTCCATGGACATTCTTTCCAAAAATGGCCCGGCCAGTGGCATTCGTAGCACAGCCGCCTCTCTCCTGACATACATGCCCTGTGGGTTTGGAAGCAGGCTGGGAATGCCTACTCCGCCCCTCAGCTATCTGAGGGTGGACCGTCTCCCCGCCCCCACCATTTCTGATGGACGTGAACTCATCGCTCCATGAGCTGCATTGTCAGGAGACCCATGCTTTTCTCTCGGGATCTCCTTTTTAATCTAGGGCTCAATCACAGTCTGAGTCTCTCTATGAGTAAGAGAGATACCCCTTACTGCCTGCACCCCTTTTGATTTATATATGACTGTCACTGATGTCGTAAGGATTGAGACAACCTGGAAGTCTGTTCTGACTTATATATATATATATATTTATATAGTGAAAGGATGCAAAGGATACCACAAAAATGTTCGTGGCAAGCCACCCTGTATATTTGTAAATTGGTTTGAAAAACAGAGGAAAAATATGAGAATTAGGTCTTTACAGAGTTGAGTTCAAAAGAGAACTGAGGCAACAGAAAAACATGGTTTTAAAACCGGACAGGGGAAATGATGTCATCTGGATAGGAACCAGAATTGATGTCTTTGGGCTTGGAACCAGAAGTGACCCAGGCGGAATTTCCCATGGTTGGTCTGCAGAGGAAAAAGAGAAAGGATCAGTGCACTCTGCCACACCCTGGTCTGGCATGAAATTACCCTCTTTTGAGCCCTTCAACTGCCTCCCATGTGCATATATATATATGGGTTGGCACCCTGCCCGGGATTGGTTCCTGCCTTGTGCCCTGTGTTGGCTGGGATTGGCTCCAGCAGACCCCCGTGACCCTGTAGTTAGGAATATAGCGGGTTGGAAAATGGATGGATATATATATATATATATATATATATATATATATATATATATTACGGCTGTCAAAGTTAATGTGTTAATAACGCGTTAAGCACTCTAACTTTAACGTCATTAAAAAAATTAGTGCTGTTAATGCAGGTACTTTTTGACCCTACGAAATTCCCGTAGATCAAGCTGAGCCTGCAAACTGAATGCATGCCACTCTAGCCTTCAAGTTATTTCTCGTAGAAGTCACTCCATATTCCTAATTGTTGAACAATGGAAAAATCATAGCTACCTCGGGGTTACAACCCGTAATGTCGATGAACAGTGGAAACTGCATTCACATGCTTTGACGGTCATGAAAACATCAGAGAGACATCATGCCGAAACATGCGCCGAACATTTTATAGATAGCAAAGCAGTGTAACGTTGAGAATAAAAAGCACACTCAGTACAGATAGTGTAAAAAATTTTATTTCAGCAGCAAGACAGCTGCCTTTCAAACACTTGCCATGTATTGCGCACAGCATTTAACGTTCTGTTACAGTGTCTCTGCAGAATATTGCATTTGACGGCGCACTTTCCAAATGCCAAAAGGTGGTGGGGCACTTCAAGCACAGTCCATCAAATACTGCAGAACTTAAGAAACAGCAAGCCACGCATGGCCTGAAGACTGAGACACTTGTACATGAAGTGCTGACTAGATGGATCTCCACTCTGGAGATGGTGAAGCGTGTGCGAAGAAATGAACAACCACTAAGAGATGCACTAGCCCTACATAAAACTAATGTGGTCATGCCAACAAATGCTGAGCTGGAGAAACTTCAGAAGCAGGGGGCATTGCTCGAGCCCTGCAGGTAATACACCCGCTTTTTTATCTTCTAGCACGCTCCCACACTGTTATTGAAATATGTGCATCTCCATCAATCATTAAATACACATAGTGGGAGTGTGGAGTCTCTTACTTTAGTGGCAAGTTCTTTTTTCATACTTTTGGCTATTTGGCCAGTCCTTCAGCATATGGTTGTCCAAAGTCGGATTGATGTTTATACCATTTTTTATATAGCAAATATGAGTGGGCCAAATTTTGTGAAGGGATGTTCATCTTTTGCGATACAGTATGCAGGTGTAACCTGGTGGCGTCGGATGGACTGAAACATAATGTCCCAGAGGTGTTCTATTGGATTTAGGTCAAGTGAGCGTTGGGGCCAGTCAATGGTATCAATTCCTTCATGTGAATTTCCCCTTGGGATTAATAAAGTATCTATCTATCTATCTATCTATCTATCTATCTATCTATCTATCTATCTATCTATCTATCTATCTATCTATCTATCTATCTATCAGTGGTGGACCGTGCATTTCACACCTATTCCTTCAGTAGTGCTCCGTCTGAATCAACCCGCCCCTCAAAAACTAATTTATGGTTATAAAAACCATCTTAATATGCAGAAATACAGTATAAAGAGCCGTTGCATCGCAGATAGATAACTCCTGTAGCCACAATAAATGCCTTTATTGAATAGTAAAACCAGGGGTGAATAAGTTCCTTTCTACTGCAGCTACAGCCACGACACACATAAAAAACATCAATAATAACTCATAAACTTGCAATATTATTTAGGAAAATAGCAACATTTTACTCACCAAAAATTCGGATTATTTGTAAACAAAATCCATCCTCCTCTCTTTCCTCAAAAACAATTCAATTACTCTGTCGTACAGATTATCCGTGTGCTTCAGTTCTGTCACGAAATCCCTTTCTATCGCCATCGAAGGTAATGCTGAAAGTCGAACCTGCCCTGTCGTATTCCTGGCATAAGTTCTAATTCGCTTTAGGGCTGAAAATGTCCGCTCGACAGAAGCAGTGGACACAGGAATGGTCACCGCCAAACATACCAATGTGTACAGCTGCCCCATGCTCTCATTCAGATTTTTCTGATGAAGGAAGTCAAGGAGATCAGTGGGAGATTTTCCTGCAAAATCATCCATGGCATACATTACAGTCAGTTCTGTTTTTAGCCAAGACAGATCAAAAAGTGCTCCGTGGCTCTGTGTTAAACTGGAGAAGGCTGCATGTGGGAAATTTTTCTTGTATTCCAGAAACTTCTGGGGGTTGAGGAGCATGACAAACATCAGTTTTTCGTGGTCTTTAAATCTGGTCTGTGTCTGGCAAATAATGTTGTCCAGAATCCTGCCATGAAGTTGGCGGTAGTGTGCGTGAGGATCTTGCGCTTGACCTCTTCGTACGCTCAGAGCGCCTGCGATGCGTTCAGTGGCCTCGTAGAGTTCCTCATATCGGCGCAACGGTGTCACAGAACTCCTTTACCCAAGCCAGACAAAACTGCACATCCAGTTTTTTGTCCTGAAGTATTGAAAAGAGCACGTCTGAATACTCAAAAATGCCATTGAATATGTGAAGCAAAAAACAAAACTCAAAATCATCCAGACGTGCTTTAAATCCATCAGCACAGTGCACTGTGTCCTCATCATACTCGTCATGATGCTCCAGAATGTGATGAAACAGTTCCTTTAGAGCATCTCTCTTCCCAAAGACCGTATTGACCACTCTGGATGTGTACTGCCACCGTGTTGGTGCCACACGAGGGAGACGGCGCTGGCAGATTTTGTCCAGTAGTTGCATGCGCCGAGGTGATCTAGAAAAAAATGCAGCAAGGCCATTGAGGTGGCCGAAAAAGATCTTGCATTCTTTAAGCTTTGAGGCCCTTTGAGTCAGTACTAAATTGAGCCGATGTGCAGAGCAGTGTATGAATAAAGCCAAAGGTGCTCTCTCTTTAACTTTAGCCTGCACCCCATTTAATCCAGAAGACATGACCGGTGCGCCATCAAAACACTGTGCCACAACTTTACCCAGACATTCATTTTCCAACAAAAATCTGATGATAAGACCTGCAATGTCATCGGCTCGCTTCCCACTGGTAATCTTCAAATCTGACAAATCGCTCCTTGACAACTGTGCCCGTTACGTAACGCAGGACCAGTGCTAGCTGCGCTGCGTTACTCACGTCTGTCATCTCATCCACCATAATAGAGACGAACGGTGCTTTTTTAACGTCAATTCTTATCTCTTCTCCCATCACTTCAGCAATAGCAGTGATCAGGTCGTTTTGTATTTTACCCGACGTCCCACTAAACACTTTATTGGTGGACAGGTGGTAATGCAAATCCGTGTTGCTCTCAGCAATGAGAGAAAAAAGCTCCACATAGTTCCCTCTGTTATTGGATCCCACGCTTTCATCGTGTCCCCGAAATGAAAGTTCCTGTTTGCCCAAAAAAATGACACAGTCTATCAGTCTTTTTAAGATTTCTCTGTTTTTCTTCACCTTTTCATTGTGGAGCTCCGTTTCCCTGTGCACTTGCTCGTTCAGCTGTAGATCCCCTTTGGTTTCCCCAAAAGTTTTGGAAAGCACCGTTGCTTGTAAGTGTCCGGCAGTGCTTTGATGTCTTGCTGCCTTGGTTAGGCAAGTCAAATTTACAAACCCAGTGTGGCTCCAAACACCATGTCGACTAGTGGCAAATAACAAGCACTCCCAGCAATACAATTTGCAGTGTTCCTCGGACCCTGTGAGCCAGGGGTACTGCTCGTAGTTGGTAACCTGAAAGTGGTGGACAAATCCTCCTCCTGGTTGTGACAGGCTAGCTAGCTTCGGAGTTGTCTGACCTTTCTTAACAATGTCCAGCTTTTCTTGAAAGTCCGTCTTGAAAATGGCCTTGAAAGTAAATCTGCCACCAAATCTATTTCTTCTCCTCCTTCAGCCATTGTGGGGTGACAAAATAGCTATTACACCATCCTATCCAATCAATGGGTCTGAATACGGTGACGTTGCCGTACGCCTGCTAGAGGGCCCTAGTGAAACCAACTCAAAATCTGATTGGTTGAAGCAACAGTTTAATCGACATTTATTTTGTGTTAGAGGGCCTGCAGAACGGATTGTGAAGGCCTCCGGGCAGACTTCTTTGACTTTGACCCTGCCTGGCAACAAATGATTGCTGAAATGTGATTGGTTAAATGCTTTAATATGAAAATACATGTCTGGAAGAAGCACAACCATCGGAAAAGCTATGAAAGGAAGCGGACAGACTATTTGAAATTATTTAATAAGTATTCATGGACAAAATATAAATAACATCAGTTTGTGATTCAGATATTTTTTTAGGCCAGCAGAGAAGGCCTTGCAGGCCCTGACAGTCTGCCACTGCTATCTACCTATCTATCTATCTATCCTCCAGAAACTCTCACCACATGAGGCCTGGCATTGTCATTCACCAGGAGGAACCCAGGACTCACTGCACCAGCATAGGGTCTGACAATGGGTCCAATAATTTCATCCCGATACCTAATGGTAGTCAAGGTGCTGTTGTCTAGCCTGTTGAGGTCTGTGCTTCCCTCCATGGATATGCCTTCCCAGGCCATCACTGACCCACCACCAAACCAGTCATGCTGAACGATGATACAGGCAGCATAATGTTCTCCACGGCTTCTCCAAACCCTTTCACGTCTGTCACATGTGCTCAGGGTGAAACTGCTCTCATCTGTGAAAAGCACAGGGCACCAGTGGTGGACCTGCCAATTCTGTTACTTTCTGGCAAATACCAATCGAGCTCTATGGTGACAGGCAGTGAGCACAGGGCCCACTCAATTCAAAGAGGGAGAGGCAAGTTCGTTGTATCATGTGAACATCACTGAGAGAATTAAACTGAATAATAAAAAAACAAGCGTTAACTTTTACAAGTAACGAAAATTTACACCGGAAGTTACATACTCAAATCAAATGTATGTTTTAATTATAATGTAGAAATAATAATAATAATAGCAGCTCACTACTCAAAGTGTGGAGTGCCCAGTCTCGAACTCGGGACCTTCGGGTTAAAAGGCAGCAGTTCTTACCTCTGTACCATTCAAAAATATGTGTAAATTCCCAGTCGACTGACATTTGAGCTTGAGTTTTTAACTTATTGATGGCCACATGTAAGTCAAATGCTTTTTTTTTCTTTGGTTATATACTTGAATAAAAGCACATGTGTTTACTTGATATTTGGACTAAAGTCTTCACACATTATTCACTTCTTCATTATTAGTATAACATGGAAAAAGTTTCTGCTTTACGTTTTTTGTTCAGCATTTCTTGCATTTCTCACATTTCCTTTAATCCTACACTTACCCAGATCTTTGCAGACATGGAACACACATGAAATGCATGTATTTCAAATAACGATATGCTGTATTATTTACACTATATAACTCCAGGCACATCACAAACAGATAAGGAACCTTGGCTTGAGCTGGGGGAACTTTTTGCCCGCGAGCTGAGCTTTGTCAAGGCGGAGGATGGGATAGCAGGCTGCTTGCTGCTTGTGCTGATTGACACATTTACAAAACAAAAGACGCTGATGGAGAGGTGCTTAAGGATTTAACACTAGAATTACCAGAGCCTACGAAAAAACTCGTAGATCTGGCCCACCTTAAATCGCTTCTTAAAACCCTTCTCACCTCTCCGCCAGCGTCTTTTGTCATCTAAATGTACTGATAAAGACAAGCTGCCAGCAGCCGGCTATTCCATCCCCCCAACGACTTAGAACGTAAACAAGCTTTTCCCAGCTCATGCCTTGATTGATTATCTGGGAGTGAAGTGGAGTTTTAGAGAAGAAATAATAGATTGTTATTTGGAACACACGCATTTCATATGTGTTGCATTTCTACAGTAATCTGTGTAAACACATTGTTAAAACAGAAGTGGTTTACAATATTCTAGTAGCAAATGACAAAATGTACGCATAAACTATATAATGTATGAAGCCTGAAGTCCAAATATCAAAGAAACACTTTCACAAAAGGTACAAAAAAAAAAAAGCCACCGCCAAAAAAAGCCGCCTTAGTGTGCGACTTTGACACTCATTAGTTATCCCTGCTTCCGTGGCGCAACAGTATCAGTTGCTGACTGGGAATCCAAAGGTCGTGAGTTTGATCCTGCACAATTCCATTTTGAGAAGTGTTCTTATTTTCACTATTTTAGAATAAAAAGATACATTTGATTTCAGTCTGTAAGAGCCGGTGTAATTTATGATATTTGTAAAGGTTAGCTTTATTTTTTTTTTAAATTCACTTTTCATTGTCTCAGTCGCGTTCAGGATACTTCCCTACCGCCCCCCCCCACCTGACACTGCTGTTATCACATAAAGACGCTCTATAGTTCTGCAGTGTATCACGATACATACGACCGCGTGTTTTTTCCCCCAATATTGTCAGTCCCCACGTATTGCTGTATGCTGTTTCTTTTGTACTCCCGGACATGCAGAGGAAAGCCTACTAAAGAGCAATAACTTCAGCGCTATATGCAATCATCAGACACTCCCCATCTGATACTGCTGTTTTCACATAAAGACGCGCTAAAGCTCTGCAGTGTACTGAAGTGTCTGCATGCACTTTTCGTGGCATTATACGTGTATTTTTTGAGCATGCCCATGTAGCTCAAACACAGGAACATATGTTGATGTAAAAGTATAACAAAACAGGTGCACTTTTATTCAAGACTATAACCGAAGAAAAAAGAAAGCAAGTTACAGTAGGCGGTTGATATGACAGCTTGCGTGGTGCAATGCTAAGAACTGCTGATTTCCATTCTGTGCTATATAACTGTTAACATTTGAATCTGATGATTGCATATAGCGCTGTCTTATTCAGTGTGCGCGAGAACATGCAGGTGGCCAGTTGCTGCGTGCTACAACGCACATTTTAAAAAAAGAAAGAGACAAATATATGTGACATTTTGAAGAAATCATTTTATGACGCGAATAGTACCAATCAGAAAACATCGTCGAAGTAATGCAATATTATTTGAAAACGAACAGCGTCAGATCGGGGTGTGAAGTTATACTGGCGCTGTTTGAGTCAGATCAGAAGCTGAATAAGCAGAAAAAGCTCCTGTTCTGACTCTAAGTAAAAAAGTATGAATTAATCAACAGAAATAACTGCGATTGACATTTTAAAGATAACGATTTACAGTGCATACCAATTTATAAATTCAATGTCCGTTTGAGGAAAAAAAAAAAACACTTTCTTCAAAGCTGGGAATCGAACTCACGTCTCTGTAGCACGACAGGGCTGTTGTGCCCCAAGTCAGCAAACCGTAGCGTTAAGCCACGGAAGCTGTTGTAGCATCCTTGAACCTTTTGTGAAAATGTTTATTTGATGTTTGGACTTCAGGCTTCACAGATTCTATAGTTTATGCCTACATTTTGTAACATTTATTACTAAAATATGAAAAAGTTTCTGTTTTAGCAATGTGTTTACACAGATTACTGTAGAAACAGAACACGCATGAAATGCATGTATTCCAAATAGCGATCTATTATTTTCATTCTAAAACTCCAGCAGTTCAGTCACTCCCAGATAATCAAACAAGCCATGAGCTGGGAAAACTTAGTGAACGTTCTGCGACGGTGGGGGATGGAATAGCCGGCTGCTCGCTGCTCCTCTTAATCGGCACATTTAGAAGACAAAAGAGAGGTGAGAACGGTTTTAATGTGGGCCGGATCTACGAGTTTTTTCGTAGACTCTGGTAATTCTAGTGTTAAAGTGGTCCAGGATTATGAGTTTTTTCATAGGCTTCAGGAATTCTAGTGTTAACACAAACTTGAAAGGCCAGCTGAAAAATCCATCTAGATAACTGGCTTCAGAGGGGTTTTGGACAGTTATCTAGCTGGTCCACAATGATTGTATTTCTTTTCTTTTAGCACTGATGGTTAAATGATATAAAAACAAACTTTCATTGAAATAATAAATGGCATTTACTTATATGAGAGTGAATTCACCATTCAACTGCCAAATATCAAATGTGGTTGCTTTCATCTTCTGAATGACTAAAAATTCCCCTGCCTCATTCTGTAATGTCAGAGAACTGTCACATGCATGTGAAAAAAATGTTTTTAAATTTATATTATATTATATATAATAATTTAAGTTTTGCATTCATGTAACAGATAACTCATTTTCTTGAATTACAATGTTCACCGAGTTCTCAACAGGATTTCCAAATATGCAAGGCTAAGGCTAAAGTTCACAATCACTTTTTACAGTGTGGAATCAAATGAACAGAGACTTCCTGGAGAGGGAGAGGGTTTAAATATCAGCATCCCAGAAGGGGTGGAGTTTCAGAATGCTCATGAGATTGAGTCAAAGGTCTTCTGGCAAGGAAGGCTCAGAACTGGGGGTGAAAAAGGAGAAGTGGTTAGTGGTAGCACCCTCTCTCTGCTCAGAGTGGTAATGTGTCCTTTTCTACTAAAAACGTGTTTCAAAATGTGACAGCAAAGACCCCATACTTTTGCACACCTTAAGGCTTGTTTGTAAGATGAATGGGACAAAAATACACCTAAAAGCTCAAGAAATTGGTGTCTTCAGTACTTTTATTAAGTTTATTAAGTGTTATAAGGAGGAAAGACAATGTTACAAAGTGGGAAATTCTATACTGCCCAAAGTTTATTTGGAATATGTTGCAACTATCAAAATCAAAATGTTTTTATTTTTGAAAAAATAACATTCATTAGTTGTAAAATCAAATAATGGGCTATAATACTGTTTTCAGGTCAAAGATCACTTACTATCATTTATTAATCAGTGATTTCTGTTTTCAGTAGCATTTTACATACTCTCCCAAGAAGTTCTGGTTGTATATAAAAGACCAGGGGCCTCATGCGTAGAATTCACACTAAAACATGGCGTATGCACAAAAAAATCCAGATGCATAAATCTGTGCGTACACCAACTTCCATGTTCTTCTGCTACATAAATCCCGATCTGCGTGAAATGTAAAGCACCTAATCCAGAGATTGTTCCTGCCTCCCGCAAGATGCTTGCTGCACCAACCTTCGATTAAATAATATATTGCAGCAGTACTGTCTCTTTCAAACGTACAAACCCCCAATTCCTGTCTTTCTTTTTCTTTCTCCATGTATCCAATCACCACACTATCAGCTCTGTAATAGATGCCAAGCCATCTGTAAGCTTAGAATTCAGATTCTTCAAAACCTTTATGGAACATTGAAATATCTTCGTAGTACATGTTTAATTATTCTATCCAACTATCCATCCGGGGTTGCACCAATCCCAGCAAGCATACAGCGTGAGGCAGGAACAATCCCTGAACGGGGCACCAGCTTGTCACTACCACTGTCCACCGTGTCCACACATGTTTAATTATTAACAAAATAAATTATTTTAATGAAGTTTAAAACTTATCTGTATAATATAATAAACATGCTTTACCGCATTTCATCTTAAAAATGATATCAAGAGCTCCAAGAAGATAGCGCTTGGAAATCTAAACCGACTTTGAAGCCAGTCATCATCATATGTAAATATGTGCTTTTTAAAGTGGCTGAGATTGTGCAATATTATAATTGTAATACAAGTTTACAGTGAGGTGATTGTACTTATAAGTACAAACAACTCTACCAGGAGCACTTGATGGACTGATTGAGTGCGTTTAGAGTTCTTGGGATGAAACTATTTCTGAACCACAAGGTCCCTACAGGAAAAGCTCTGAAGTGTGTGCTAGATGCTGTATCCCGATAATCCGATCAGCTGCTGTAGAGCTGTGATTCCGCACTCAGAAACAGTGGGTTAATACTCTCAGTGGTGCACTGACAGTGACAATGCTAAAGCAGCTATAGTATATGGAATAGTTTGGCCATTCTGTGCACCATTATGTGGTTGCGGGTTGATTACAATCAGATGCCTTAAACTAATAAACGATATGTGGTTACTTTCAGTGTATTTGACAAAACCGGGTCAGGGATGTGAATCTAAAAAAATAAAGGGAAACTACACAGGAATCGCAGCACGGCTTTGACACTGGGTGCCGCCAATTTGCAAAACCGAGCGGAGAACTTGCATACACCAGGGATTGATCTGGAATGAAAATGTGCATGGCTTTATGCCAAGTTTAGTTTTTATACATCGCGATGTGAGTGTGGAAGTAGGGGAACTCAACATTTTTGTGCATATGCACCGTTTATACATGAGGCCCCTGGTCTCTTAGTTATCTTCTAAATTAATAAATTTAATAACAGGATAGGCAGAACATTGTACATTGTCTATTATCCAGAAAACATCACTGATCAAATTCCATAATATCTAATCAGAATGGGAAATACCAAATCCATAGCATAGCAAAAAAATAAAACAAAACCCTTGTCCAAAAGAATATTTACATTTGCTCTTCCACATACTTTGTCTAATGTTAAAGGTGTAGCTTTAGTTGTTTCATTACTGAAACTAAATGAATAAAATTCTATGAAACTGATATATTAATAACTATCGGCAGGACCTGGCATTGCCTGCATATGAAATGTTAAAGTGGAACTACTTCATTTCTGTATGGCAGCAGAAGACACTTCACCAATTGGAGTCCCTTCCTTTTGAGGCATAGTTTTGATTAAAAAATGAATTGAGAATTATTTTTCCCTCAGACAACAATTTTGTGTAGTCATATCACTTTGCTTATATACAGGACAGATCCTTTTTGTTGGATTTTAAAGCTTAGAAAATGTTAGTGGTCAAAACCCAGGAAAAGGCACTGTCTTTAAAATCCACTATAGTAGAAAGGAAACACCCAACATTCCAATAATACCCCCAGGATCAAAAATCTGAGTTCCAAAGTAGTTTACTGTATCTTCCTGACAAAGTGAGATATGTGTGCAAAATTGTGTTGAGATTGGACCAAGGATGTGGCATTGTAAAAAGAATAAACAAAACACACACACACATACATATTTAGTTTTATACAGAGGATTTCCTAAATATGAAATTTCTGTTAAAAAATACAGATTTTTTTGTTTAAACTGCTTTTTTACAATTTTTAAGTAATGGTTTTACAATATGTTATTATTCAGAGAGATAAAGTTGCATGCAGGGTCCTAAAACCTTTTAACTTTCCAAATTACTATTTCACAACACAACCTTACAACAATAAAAGTTTCAAAGCACTACATGTCTATATCATAGGCTCTAGAGTTATCTTCAATAACATTTTCAGATTCTTCTGTGCAGTATGGTTCATATTCTGTAAAGTAAATTGCAGTAAAACGTGCAACAAATTTATCTATATCATGAACATAGTGCAGCTATTTTGTTGTTTATTAGAAAACATTAGGCCTGCAGCTTCTCTCACTGTTCCTGCCAAAGAGTTCTTGACATGAAACAATTTATGCAGTACACTCTAAAGCCCTCTTTTGATTTCTGATTCATGAAAGAGACACAATTACATACTACAGGAAACATTGTCCACTTATTTGTCAAGCATCCTGATTTCCATATTGGTCCTTCTTATCCCATTTCAATGAGAAATATATTTTCTCTTCAAAGGATTTTCATTCCTGCCACTCCCTGGTGAGTTCAATATAATCTGATTTACATTTCCATTTCAAGATTGTGATTCACAATTTGTAGAAAGTGTTTCCTTGGTTGAATATGGCAACAGTACGGCTACCTTTGCCAACTAATTTGTGAACAGAGAAAAAAAATTGCAAGCTGAAATCCTCCATTTAAAGGTCTTTCAAAAATATTCAGTGAAAAATAAACACAATTATTTTTGATAACAGGCCAGTAATCACTCATCTTTGTTTGTATTACATGTAAATAGTATGAATGAAGGATGAGAAATTGGACAGTAGTGAGAGCTAATGCTGAATGCTGCATAAACTGTATAACTTTGTATGTACTTCTGTACTATTCTTTATATTTAGGGGACAATGAATTATAAATGCTAGATCCATTTTGATGTTGTGTGGATTTTTTGTATTACTTGTTTTCCTCATTTAAATATTGGTTACTATCTTTTGGGTCTATTGTTACATTACATTCTACCCAATGCTGGTGTTATAGGTTAGCATACCATATTACACATGTGGTGGACCATGTGTAATACAGTGTATATATCTTTTATGCTTCTTTAACTAAGGTTCCACTTTTTGTGACAGTGTAACAACAGCAAGTGCTACATGTCTTCTTCTCGTCAGGAATAATCATTACTAACTTTTTTACCAGCAACAAATCCCTCAGAATTGCATGCACGGTAAGCTCCAAGTGCAGTACAGAGGTAGATGATCCATTAAATGCTTTGTATTTGGAGTACAAAAAGATGGTTGTTAGGAACATGTGGTTAATTGATTTTTTTGTATGTTTTTCTCTCTATGTGTACGTATGAATTTTTTCACTCAAATTTGTTGTTGTGTGTCATAGTTATTTTAGTAACATAATGTTTTAGAACACGTAAGTATTTAACTTCTGAAGTTTTTGTTTTCTTCTAATGTATTATTAACTTTTATTTCTCGTACTTTAATTTGTATCCTTTTTTTGTATTTTTACAAAGGTGCTCCCATTCTGGGGCTGCTGACAAAGTGCGTTGATGGGCAATGTGATGTGCGCATGAACCAACAAAATTGCTCTCTAAAAGGCAGAGGACACAACAAACTTTGACTAATCAATTAAAAGAATGCATTAGACCAGCATTTCTTAACCTTTAAGTATTTGTGACCCGAGTTTTTCGTAACAGTTTTAATCGCGCCCTCCTAACGTTTTTTTGAAACCCTAATAAAATTTATTCCTATATTTTTTGCTGCCGAAACACCGGTACAAGTTTAAAATTTTCCTACAAATAGCGAAATTACACCACATATAGCAACAATCGCGCCCTCTTTTTTGTTACTTCAAGGGGGCGCGCCCCACAGTTTGAGAACCGCTGCATTAGACGCTAGTGATTTTTTTTACATTAATCAAGTAAAACACGTTTTAGTCAACGAAAACATTTTGACTCATGTTTCATTTCATTACTTTGACTCTGTTTTAGCCCTAGATAACTTGAAGAAAAAATATAATGAAATCTGCATATTGACTGAGGTAATATCCCCAACTATTCTCCTCCTGACTCCAAAACAGTTTCTAATACTCACAATATATACCATTCACCGGGACCATTGGGAACAGTTCATTAGGCAACATTACATGGTTATCATTGATTTTTAACAAATGTAACTGTGATTGCACTGGGTTTCCTTATTTAATGTGGCTCGGTTTTAAATATATTCTCAAAAAACAGGGTACCACAACTTAATTTTCTCAAACCTCAACACTAGAAGCTCTGCTTACAATGAGTTTTGAAAATTTTAATTATTTAATCAGTTTGCATATCCTGCTACTAACTGTACTTAACTCCTCCTAAATATTCCACTCTAAATGCCCATGTTGTGTTAACTCTAAAATTCCATTCAGAAAAACAGAATTATTCAATTTTCTTTTAGTTTACTGCCATTAGCACCACTATTGTATGCTGGTACTCAGGCTTGCATTGCTACTTATCTCCAGTGCTTGACCGGATTTGAACATTCTTTTTGCCTCACACAATACTCTCATGCTGCTGCTGTTGAAATAATTGAACATTGCTGCCAAAGTGTGAATTGCTATGTCTGTTCTGCAAACAACCAGACAATAATAAAATGTCACACTTATGATCCAATAGACTCTAGCCGCAGACCTCCTGAGCTCCACTTCATTAAGGAGGGTGTCACTTTATATTATACATCAGTGATAACACCTGGTTACACTATGGTTAAGTTTAGGACTGTGGCAGGGTTATCTGACTCAAATCAAGTAAACCAAGTGACTAAAATCTGCAATCAAACTGGCTGTCCAGTGAAGCTTCTGAATCGCGGAGCTGAGGATGTCTACAGCTGGACCCATCTCTTATAATCACTCAAGGTGCTTCTCTATGTGTGATGAAGATCATCAGCAAATCCAGTTGTTTAGGTCAGCAGGGGGACAATTATAGACACAGAGATTCCTGCAGAACTCAGTATTAGAGGAGACAGTACCAGTAGTGGTAATCAATAACATTACAACATTACCCTGTTCTCAGCAAGAAAGACTTAGAATATGGTATAAAAAACTCAATTATTGGTTTCTAGTGCTTCATTCTGTTTCATCATGGTTTAGCTCTACTACATAATCTTCTGATTTCATTTATGCAGTATTGTTTATTATTCATTCACATTACACACAAGCCACAAAAAAGATTTATTAGTGTGTACAATGAAACAATAATTTTAATATCTTCTGGAAAATGCTAAACGTGAAATATCTTTATTCCAGAAAAATGAAAAGCCATTTAGAGGTATCTGAGGTGGCATTTTGTCTCTAGAGACTTGGTCAAAAGGAGTTGGTATATTTGCGAGTTTGCTGGAGTTATTCCAGTTTTCTCTTATATCTTAAAGATATGTGTCTTTTCTTGTGTTACATCACAGTGTTACACTAACTTGTTGTGAGTGTGCACTGGAACTGGCTGGTGCTTCATTCATTCAGTGCTGTTGAGGCAGACATCTGCTCCCCTTGGACCCTGTCATGGAGAAACTGGATAGATTCAAAGCTCTGATCTGTGTATACGGAGCTGTGATTACTTTGCTAGCATCAAGGGGCAAATGCAATCATGAAAGATGACAATGTGATACTATTCAGAAAGGATGTGGACAATAATTTAATCAGAAAAAGAGAGTAAATTAAATTAACCACATAAAAAAATAAAAATTTTCAAAAGCTAATAAGCTGTTTAATGTAAGTAATTTCAGGCGTGGGCGGTATTGGCAAAAGATGGCTGGATTTGTGCCCATTTTACTATTATTGTTCAGGCATCAAGTGAAATGAGGAGGTTTGCATTAACCTATGGAGTCAGTGACCCTTAAACATTGAAAACAGGGTAAAAGTCTGATGTTTTTTCAACTGGGATTGAGAATGATGCCTCCTTCCTTCCTTTTTTTTTTAATTTCTTTAAATTGTGCACATGGATTTATACTCAAGCATTCTCAACATGCAGTGTATGACAGAGGTAACAGAAGTAACATCGGAGCCTTGACAATTAAATATTTGAATGATTAGAGAAAACATATAAAAGACATTAAGATGGATACTATTATTATAGATCCTGAAATGTAATTCTAAGAATTCAAAAATCCTTGACAAATAACTACAGCACCATTTCTCAGTTGTCCACCAATTCATAGTAACAACTACAAGCATAAGAAAAAAAAAAACAAAACAGAAAAGGTGAGTAATCAAATTTTACAACATTACATTAAACAAAATTAAAATTCCAAACGCTTTGATTCCTAGATGTGATGTCTCAAGAATCTGCATGTTGCTGTCCTTGTTTGTATGGATTCTTCTGGAAAGGCATATTTCCTTTTGTATTCCAAGCCCTGTCTGTTAAGCCAATTTATAGCTGTGAATTGGCCAGGTATGCATGATTGTGCTCTATTTCTAACTACCATGTTATTTTGGCTCCTCACTGCATTGCTATTAGGATGAGCTCTTGATATTTGTGATGCTGTAATACAAGAAGCAGAAATTAATACATATTAATAAACCTAAATATAGAAGGCATATGTAGGCTGTAAACTAAGCATATACTTTCAGTTAAAGGGATGCAAATTAACAGTTGTAAATGCATGCCAAAACTATTTTAATATGCAATATTATGCAGTGTAAATTCATCAGTCCAGTTTGATAAATTGCTTATCCATTAGAAATTCCCAGGAAACTGGATCATAGAGTCACAAGGCAGTTACCAAAAGTGGACAGAACAATAGTCTACTGCAGTGCACACCTATCCACAATAACTGGTACTGGATCAAGTGTAGATCTGCCAGTTAATGTGCTTGGAATGTGCATATCTTTGAGGTGCTGAGGTAAATCAGAATCTCCAGTGACAATACAAAATATGTGGAAAAGAGAAAAAATGTCATCTTCTCAGTATGTGATCAGACTGCAGATCTAACCCATGCTCATGGACCTGTAGGGAAGCATGACTTATACATGAAAACACCACCTAGATTAAGCTAAATATACAAACTTTAGAAGTTTAATTTCAGAATTTACAATTTTAGGTGGACACTCTTCTAGCACAATGGCTAGCACTGCTGCTTCACATATTCATTGTCCTAGGGTCAAACTCCAATCCTGTTCATTGTATATGTTTTTATTGCACATTCTCCATATGTCTACATTGTGTTTTGCATGCTAGTTGGTTCTGTGATTTGAATATTATCTGCAGCGGACTGGCAGCCTGCCCAGGGTTGGCTCCTACCTTGCATCCAATGCTGCATAGACTGGATCTAACTCAATGCCATCCTGAACTGGATTAAGCAGGTTTCAGACAGTCATGTTAGATTATGTACAATTCAACTGATCAATTAATTTAAATCAATTTAGAATTCAGTTTAGTTAAATTTAGGAATTTCAAGTTGAGCAATGTCTTTAATTAAATTATAGGACACGTGCAGAACTTGCATTTTATTACCTGCCTTGATAGTTTTTTAAAACTTTTTAACAGCAGGCAAAGAAAAAAAATGGAAGTTTTGAGGTTGTCTGTTTTTTTTTAATAATTTTAAATCTTTTAAACTTAATTCCCTTTAGCGATTAATAGATTCCCATCTGGACCAGCTCAGCTGGTAGTAACTGAAAATATTCCCTCTGAAGTTATCCCTAGGGCAGAATATTTCATTATTTACACAAGCACCTACCTCACCCACTCACAGTCTGTTCTCAAAGCAGGTTATGTTTTATCAATATATGAATACTGAACTTGGCATTTTGTCATGTTGGAGAAAAAATATATAAAAATGGATGCTTACCAAAAAAGGTCTTGGCAGCAATTTTAAAAAATGTGTAGGTTTATTGATGGTGCTTGTGTAAAGTAAATGGTATAAAAGAAAGGTGATGCTCTAAAAACAGTGATTAAAATCTACACATTCCATTGCTTTGACTTCCTGTTTTTTGATGGAGTTTTTATATGAGCAATGGCACTAATGACCTGTGGCCTCTATATACCTATAATGTCTTTTGAGTGGTGTTAGGCATTCACAAGTTTATGTTAACTGAGGATTACCTGGAAGTTATAAAAAATTTTAAAATACTGTACATAAATCCTATAAACCAAGATGTCAGTCCAGAATAATTCATTATTGTTGTTACAAAATGTATTAAAACTTTGTCATGATACATTTGTGGCTACAGTAAACATTTCATATTGTTTACATTTCTTTTGGAGGATAGGTGGGACAAAGACTGTGGAAGATAAACATCAGTTTTGTATTTTACAGTCCTTTTCAACAAATGGAGAGATCTTAACAAATAGTCATATGAAGTATATGACGTATCTGCAATAATAAGGTGTGTGTTCAGTGAGATAGAGTTAGTAACGGGAAGAGAAAGGTTAGAAAAGTTGAAGTGGAGGCTGGAAAATGATAGGATATAGGAGTATCTTTATCATGGTTTTGTAGTGTCCCCTGGGCCCTCATGGAGGATGGGAACTATAAGCAGACTAGTAAAAACTGAGACTGCAGCGCAGTTCACCACAGTTTCTGCATTGTAGCTGCTGCAATGTCCGTTCTGGTGAGTTAAGATATTCTGAACAAACCTTTTGCCTCTGTTATTACTAAAGTACACAAAATGTTAAAGTTTTTTTTATTTTGTAGGTGTACTGTGATAAATATCTTAGAGGAAGACAAGGGTCAGGTTATTTGTTTGTTGGATGACAGGTCTGAAAAAGATTAAAAAAAATGGAATCTTTTCCATTAATATGGTTGGCACTGGGCAGAAGCTAATAAATGGCAAGATGATCTATTCTGAACACAATAATCTTTCTCTCTCCTTCCCTCTCTCTCTGCCTGTTGGCTCTGTGTATTTTTCCTCAGTCTATTTATTCATGAAACACTTGATTATGGATGGTAGATCATCGCTGTTGATACATACTCAAGCAGCTAGGTCTGGTAGAGTCATGTTCTCCTTTTCACTGGTACAAAAACAAACTGAAACTCCACCCTTTATGTGTATCTCCCTGAAAACTATTTTCATAAGAGCTGATAATATTAGTGATAAAAAACTGAATAAGAGGCACGATTAACAAATACCAAAGATATTTCAGATATCAAAGAAAAATCGGTTATTTGTTAAATGAAACACCCCTTCATAAATCATTCACTTGAAGAAAAAAAGAAAAAGGAGCTGGGACTGGACTGACCTGACTTAAGAATTCAACAGCAGGCAAGTGATCGAGGACGAGCTTGCACACTCACATTTTCCAGATCTTGTTATGACAATTTGGTTAGCTGGGTGTGGTGTTCATTCATGCAGAATTAAGTAATGTAACAATGGCATAGACACCTGTTACGCTTCTCAGTGGAAACCTTTGTTTTAAAATAAACATTTTAGATGGCTCTCTGTGTAAAAACAAAGTAGTATGCACACACTGCAATGAAGAGGTGGCATGCTAAAATCTGCAGAGTTCAATAAATTAACCTGGCTGGACAAACTACTGGAACCATGCAGGTGAGTTATAAGCTTCCAAACGTCTGCTTATGCATTATAGAGTTGTTGATTTTGCAATTATTGAAGTGGTGATAAAGTGTCATGTTATTAAGCTATGTATTATTTGCAAGGAGATTACTTCCTGTGATTTTTAAATTCCTGAGTTTTTAATGCTGCTTTTACAGTTATTTTATGTATGTGATCACTTCTCAAAAACCATGCACTAAAAAGATTGAGAATGCTGTGCTGCCTAAAACTGTAATGTAACAACAGTTGCCTAGAGAACAAAGGGCCTTGTTTTACTAGCCATTCTACATCTATTGCAACTATAAGCATTCACAATACTCACAACGAGTAATCACAGAAGCAATTAAATACTGTGCTTACTAACGGTATTTATTTCATAATATAGAAACCAAAATATTAATAAAAATAAACAAACAACATTATTTGCATGCAATCTGATAATAGACTTGGGATGTTGTGATTCAGGTGGCTAATTATGTTTGTAACAATTTCAAAATCAGTTTTTGATGATTCTTTTTTCATATTGTGCACAAAAAGAGATTTACTCTGGCATCAGAAAATGTGAACAAACTTGTGTGCCTTAGCAACTGGTTGAATGTTAGGAAGGAAAAATAATGATGACAGTGGCATTGAGCAGTGTTACAGACATGTTCAAAATATTGTGTTTTGTTTTTCATAATTTTGACAATCAATAATTTTCAATAATCTCCTGTGAATTATTTACAGTATATCACAATACTAACGTGATGTAGTAATTGTACATGTTTACATAATTCATAGTATACTGTAGTAATAAACACTGTCCTGTATAATTACAAAACATGCAAAGACTCTGTCATTCCTCTTTATATATCGTGTATTTTATTACCCTAGTGTGCTATAGTAATAGGCCTACTGATTGTTAAGGTCATACAGGTTAAGAAGGTTGAACTGAGTGAGAGCACAAGAGAGAGAAAAACATTCACATGACAGTGTTGTTCACTGTAGGCTATTGTTGGTCTGTATAGTTTGGGTGCTATCATGACAAATATTTTTTTTTTATTTGTTTGTTTTGTTTTGTTTTTTGTACCATTGTAACACCATAGTTTTAGTTTTTTTCTTATAATAGCCAAAATGGTAGATTTTTATTTTTGATGGCTGGGTCTTTGAATTTGTGTGCATCCATCTTCCAACATTGTGTGCATTATTGAGCAGGGTTTTATTAGAGAATCCCCCTCATTTGTCTGCTGATTGTCAAGTTCTATAAACTGTCTTATCTAGATGAAATGTTATTTGCCCACCTAGTTTCATATATGCCCACAAACCAACACATTTCTGGCTACACTACTACTACTACTAATAATAATTCTTTACATTTATATAGCACTTTTCTCACTACTCAAAGTGCTCTGTATGTAGGCAACATTACAGTTTGTGTGTGTGTTTTTTTTTCTTATCTCCTGAGCCATGAATTGCTGCTTCAGTTTGCCCCCCCCCCCCCGAAAAAACTGTGCCCTGCGCAATGTTCTTTACCAGCTGCCACTGCCTCCCATTGCGTTTTCAAATGTAGCATTTCTTGTTCCTATGTGTAATGCATATATGCAATAAATTTGATTTGCTAGAAATCTCACCATGCTTGTCTTTGGTCCAATACATTGAAGGAAGAACTTGTAATTAGATCTGAAATCTTACAAGTTAGACATCTTGTGTATTACTATCTTATAGATAAAGCATTATGAGTTCAAATTCTGTGATTCATCAATATCTTTGTGAAGTTAACATGTTTTCTCCATATTTTTGTGGGATTTTTTTCTTAATACACCATCTTTCTTCCAGTATCCTAAAGATGTGCCGTGTTATTTGGACATTAAGGTTTGTGTCCTGTCCAGGATTAGTTCCTGTCTTAGATACAGCACCCTTGGGATAGGATCTGGCACCCAAAACACTAAACTGAACTAAGTGGGTTTGACAATCTTATATTGTCAAACAAGTCCACTGCTTGTTACCAGTTAACTTTTCTCATTATGTCTCTTTCTGTTTGTAACAAACATAAGAATGACAATCTCTCTTAGCAGATTATAAGTGGCAGCCCTCTCTTCCTCTCATTCAAACTTTTAGTATGCACAACAAGACTTTATCACTTACAAATGTTTTTTTTCTTGGTTGCTTATGTTATCAACAGCTAATTCACTCCATAGGAGTGGCAAAAAAACCTAGCATTTTGTCGGACCCTGGGGTTTAGGAAAAAATATGTAAATGGGAATATGAGTAAGTGAAATTTACAGTGTTTACCTAAACCAAGCAGGTTCACATAATTTAGTTAGGTCAAACATCTCACCCACTCTAGATAGTTTTGTGTATATAATAGATAAATTAAGACATTCATAAAGGTAAAACAATAAAATGTGTCCCCATCATGACCTCTAAAGGATATTGGTCTCTTAAAGCCCTCCATCTGCAAATGTGGACAAATATAACATATTGGTTTGAAATCTACTAAGCCCCTCTGAGCTCCCATTTTGCCTGTAATCCCCAGGTCTGTCCAATTACCCCATGACATGCATAATATATCTATTTTAAATATGCTCCCACAGGGAGCTGATTAATCACGAATGCAATTTTCAGTATCTCTCTTCCCAATGTTAATTAAAATGGGGTAATTTAAATATATGCATGTGGTGAATACTGATATGAGTGAACTTCATACTCTTTGAATAAGGTTTTTAGGATGTGCCTATTAGTTATGTTTATGCTTTTCCATATTGCCTAATAAATGTCTAGTAAATGTTGAAGACTGCATATAATAAGATGTCTCATAACACCAAGATTATTAGTAAATATTGGTCACGTTTCAGCCAGTTGTAATGATAATAGCATTATTTTTCAACCTTAAAAGGATGCAGTATCAACTCTACATTTATTCCTGAACAGTAAATTGACATTGTTCAAACAAGATTAAAATGTACTTTCTTCTAATGATTCAAAAGTCACACTCCACAACAAGCAGATGGCAGTAGCTTCATGAAGCTAGAATATTCTTATGATTAATTAACCCTGTGGTATTCTAGGCATATCAGTTTAATATGTTTGAATTAAATAACATGTAACACGCCTTTCTCAAATTCCCTTAGACAGGTTCCAGTCCCCACAACCCTATATATGTCTCCGAATCAGAATCACTTTTAGTTGTCAGTACGTAATGTACAGGAATTTAGCATGCATTATAAACAATGGCAGAAAAATGCAATTATGAAGGGGATGTGGAAACGATGTGCATATGAAAGTGTGTGTATATATAGTGTGTAAACACACAGTTACACACACATACAGGTATATATACTGTACATACACACACACTCACACCTTCATACCATATAAGGGAAAACACACAAATAAGCAAGGAAAACAGGCTAAATTACTGGTTTGCAAAGTTTGCAAATGCTATGGCTCTGCTTAAGTTTCTATTAATTCTATTTTTAACACTAGAATTACCAGAGCCACGAGAAAACTTGTAAATCCGGCCCACCTTAAATCCGTTCGCACCTCTCCGTCAGCGTCTTTTGTCCTGTAAATGTGCTGATTAAGACAAGCAGCCTGCTATTCCATCCACCCCATTGTCGCAGAACGTTCACAGAGTTCTCCCAGCTAATGTCTTGATTGATTATCTGGGAGTGAAGTGCTGGAGTTTAAGAGTGGAAATAATAGTATTTTGAACACTTGCATTTCATGTGTGTTCTGTATCTACAGTAATCTGTGTAAACACATTGTTAAAACAGGAACTTTTTCATATTTTAGTAATAAATGTTACAAAATGTAGGCATAAACTATATAATTTGTGAAGCCTGAAGTCCAAAGATCAAATAAACACTTTCACGAAAGGTTCAAGGACGATACAACAGCTTCCGTGGCGTAGTGGTAAGATTTGCTGATTTGTAATCAAGAGTTCCCGGTTTGATCCAAACTGCCTCCTGTACTTGCTGTTTTCAGTAGTGAGCTGCTCTTACTGTTAATATTATACAGTACACACATACATTTGGTTTGTGTCTGTAACAGCCGCTGTACATTTATAGGACTTGTAAAAGTTACCATTTTTTTTCACTTTTATTCTCTCAGTCATGACCACGATGCATACTACCGCCCCCCCCCTTCACCCCTCAGGGATCTGACGCTGTTACTTTTTATCTGAAATAGGGAATAACTGTAGATGTGAGTGGTGTTTTGAGGCAATGGAACTGGACATTCTCTGATCTGGATGGATAAAAGACATAGGTATATATGATACTTGGAATAACTCATTTTATGACCTGTATAGTACATTTTGGAAAACATCGTGGCATGGATGCAACATTATTCATATTATTCATATTCATATATATTCATATATCTTGCGTAAGTAATCACTGACCGCATGTTTCACGTGTTTTTTTTTCCCCGATCTTGCCAGTCCCCACATGTTGCTTTATGCTGCTGTTTCTTTTGTACTCCAGGACATGCAGAGGAAAGAATAGTACAGAGAGGTCAGATTAGCGCTATATGCAATCATCAGATTCAAATGTTAACAGTTTACACACACACAAGAACTGTCCTTCCTACATTTACGACGTGTGTACCTGTTGCAATGCGCACACTTCTCTCTGTGCTGAGGTTTCTATTACACACCTGAAAGAAAGAGACAATATATGTGACATTTTGAAGAACTCATTTTATGACCTGAATAGTACCAATCAGAAAACATCATCGCACTAATGCAATATTATTTGAAAACGAACAGCGTCAGATCGGGTGTGAATTTATGCTGCCGCTGTTACTTAGAGTCCGATCAGGAGAGGGGGGGCGGGAGAGTGCTGGTGTTACAGCGCGATCGTGATTTAGAGAATAAAACTGAAAGAAGCTAACTTTTACAAGTACCATAAATTTATACCCAATATCCCATATATTTGTCTCTTTCTTTTTTTTCTCCGTGCTGCACAAGGCATGCACAGGGGCCACTGAGAAAAGAAAAGTGTTCATGGCTCATCTTGCAGAGGAACTTCGTCATCGCATCTTACTAGAACAGGTGATGGAAAAAGAAAAGGAGGATGCAACATCGACAAGCTTCTGTTCCAAGACAGCCGCTTCCCCCGGAAAGTAAACTGAGTCAGTGTCAGGTGCCCTTTCAATGTAATAGAAACCACAGCATAGAGAGAAGTGTGCACATTGCAACAGGTACACATGTTATAAATGTAGGAAGGACGGTTCTTGCAGCACGGAGAAAAAAAAGAAAGAGACAGATATATGGGACATTGGGTATAACTTTATGGTACTTGTAAAAGTGAGCTTTTTTCAGTTTTATTCTCCCAATCACGATCACGCTCTAACTCCAGTACCCCCCCTGCCTCTCCTGATCTGACTCTAGGTAAGAGCGCCAGCATAAATTCATACCCGATCTGATGCTGTTCGTTTTCAAATAATATTGCATTAGTGTGATGATGTTTTCTGATTGTTACTATTCAGGTCATAAAATGATTTCTTCAAAATGTCACATATATTGTCTGTTTCTTTCAGGTGTGTAATAGAAACCACAGCACAGAGAGAAGTTTGCGCATTACAACAAGTACACACATCATAAATGTAGGAAGGACGGTTCTTGCGTGTGTGTAAACTGTTAACATTTGAATCTGATGATTGCATAAAATGCCTGAACTGACCTCTCTGTACTATTCTTTCCTCTGCATGTCCTGGAATACAAAAGAAACAGCAGTATACAGCAACATTGGGGACTGGCAAGATGGGGAAAAAAAAAAAACATGTGAAACACGTGGTCACCAATTACTACCGCAAGATGTTATGCGAATGAATATGAATAATATGAATAATGTTGCATCCGTGCCACAATGTTTTCCGAAATGTACTATACAGGTCATAAAATCGGTTATTCTAAATATCATATACTGTATACCTATGTCTTTTATCCATCCAGATCAGAGAATGTCCAGTTCCATTGCCTCAAAACACCACTCACATCTACAGTTATTCCCTGTTTCAGATACAAAGTAACAACGTCAGATCCGTGAGTGGGGTTTGGGGGGGGTTGGGGGTTATGTTGGTTTGCGGTAATATGCATCGTGGTCATGACTGAGAGAATAAAAGTGAAAAAAAAACGGTAACAGCCATTACAGACACAAACCAAATGTATTTGTGTACTGTATAATATTAACAATAAGAGCAGCTCAATACTGAAAACGGCAAATATAGGAAGCAGTTGGAATCGAACTGGGGACTCTTGATTACAAGTCAGCAAATTTTACCGCTATGCCACGGAAGCTGTTGTATCATCCTTGAAACTTTTGTGAAAGTATTTATTTGATCTTTGGACTTCAGGCTTCACACATTCTATAGTTTATGCCTACATTTTGTAACATTTATTACTAAAATATGAAATAATATGAATAATGTTGCATCCATGCCACGATGTTTTCCAAAATGTACTATACAGGTCATAAAATGAGTTATTCCAAGTATCATATATACCTATGTCTTTTATCCATCCAGATCAGAGAATGTCCAGTTCCATTGCCTCAAAACACCACTCACATCTACAGTTATTCCCTATTTCAGATAAAAAGTAACAGCGTCAGATCCCTGAGGGGTGAAGGGGGGGGGCGGTAGTATGCATCGTGGTCATGACTGAGAGAATAAAAGTGAAAAAAAATGGTAACTTTTACAAGTCCTATAAATGTACAGCGGCTGTTACAGACACAAACCAAATGTATGTGTGTACTGTATAATATTAACAGTAAGAGCAGCTCACTACTGAAAACAGCAAGTACAGGAGGCAGTTTGGATCAAACCGGGAACTCTTGATTACAAATCAGCAAATCTTACCACTACGCCACGGAAGCTGTTGTATCGTCCTTGAACCTTTCGTGAAAGTGTTTATTTGATCTTTGGACTTCAGGCTTCACAAATTATATAGTTTATGCCTATATTTTGTAACATTTATTACTAAAATATGAAAAAGTTCCTGTTTTAACAATGTGTTTACTCAGACTACTGTAGAAACGGAACACACTTGAAATGCATGTGTTCCAAATAACGGTCTATTATTTCCACTCTAAAACTTCAGCACTTCACTCCCAGATACAACAAAAACAACATTTATTTATATAGCACATTTTCATACAAAAAATGTAGCTCAAAGTGCTTTACATAATGAAGAAAAGAAAAATAAAAGACAAAGTAAGAAATTAAAATAAGACAACATTAGTTAACATAGAAAGGAGTAAGGTCCGATGGCCAGGGAGGACAGAAAAAACAAAAAAAACTCCAGACGGCTGGAGAAAAAATAAAATCTGCAGGGGTTCCAGGCCACGAGACCGCCCAGTCCCCTCTGGCAATTCTACCTAACATAAATGAAATAATCCTCTTTGTATTTAGGGTTCTCACGGAAGGACTTGATGATGGTCATGCAGACTTCTGGCTTTTAATCCATCAATGTTGGAACATCACGGTGCTTTGAGTAGATGGTGGTGGCGCAGGCACAAAGAAACCGGAAAAAGAAACAGAACAGAGAGTTGGGGTAGTACGGATTTTAGAGCCACCATGAATAGTTATTATAATGAATTGAATATACAGAGTATCAGGATTAAATTAAAGTGAAGTTATGAGAAAGCCATGTTAAAATAATGTGTTTTTAGCAGTTTTTTAAAGTGCTCCACTGTATTAGCCTGGTGAATTCCTATTGGCAGGATATTCCAGATTTTAGGTGCATAACAGCAGAAGGCCGCTTCACCACTTCTTTTAGGTTTTGCTCTTAGAATTCTAAGGAGACACTCATTTGAGGATCTAAGGTTACGATTTCGATTGTTTGTTTTTCTCTGTCTCTCTCTCTCTCTCTTTCTCTGCTCCTGACGGAGGGGGTGTGAGCTGCCGCCTTAAACAGCTTTGTGCCGCAGTGCTTCGCATACTTAAAAGCCAAACAGCCCTATTGATTTGTTTTCTTTTCTCTATCTCTCTGACATCATCTGCTCCTGACGCGCACTCCTTTGAAGAGGAAGATATGTTTGCATTCTTTTAATTGTGAGACGGAACTGTCATCTCTGTCTTGTCATGGAGCACAGTTTAAACTTTTGAAAAAGAGACAAATGTTTGTTTGCAGTGTTTGAATAACGTTCCTGTCTCTCTACAACCTCCTGTGTTTCTGCGCAAATCTGTGACCCAAGCATGACAATATAAAAATAACCATATAAACATATGGTTTCTACTTTGCGGATTTTCTTATTTCGCGGGTGGTTCTGGAACGCAACCCCCGCGATGGAGGAGGGATTACTGTACAAGTAAGACATTGAGTTAGGGAATCAAGATCATCAGGTGCTATTGATAAATGCAACTGTGTGTCATCAGCATAGCTGTGGTAGCTCACGTTGTGCCCTGAGAAAATCTGACCTAACGGAAGCATGTACTATAGATTGAGAACAGCAGCGGATCCAGGATAGAGCCTTGTGGAACACCATATAGGATATCATGTGTCTTTGAGTTGTAATTACCACAACTAACAAAGAATTTTCTCCCTGCCATGTAGGATTCAAACCAATTTAAGACACTGCCAGAGAGGCCCACCCATTGACTAAGGCGATTTCTAAGAATATCATGATCAACAGTGTCAAATGCGGCACTCAGATCTAGGAGGATGAGAACAGATAAATGGCCTCTGTCAGCATTTACCCACAAGTCATTTACTTCTTTAACAAGTGCAGTTTCTGTGCTGTGATTTATTCTAAAACCTGACTGAAATTTATCAAGAATAGCATGTTTATTGAGGTGGTCATTTAACTGCACAATGACTGCCTTCTCTAGAATTTTACTTAAGAAAAGCAGGTTACAGATGGGTCTAAAGTTTTCAAGAGCAGAGGGGTCAAGATTATTTTTCTTAAGTAGGGGTTTAACTACAGCAGTCTTAAGACAGTCTGGGAAGACCCCCGTATCTAATGACAAATTTACTATGTCAAGAATATTATCAATTAGCACGCCCGATACTTCTTTGAAAAAACTTGTTGGTATTGGGTCAAGGACACAGGTGGAGGGTTTCAGTTGAGAAATTATTTTATGTAAATCAGGTAAATCTATCCTGGTGAAAGAATTTAATTTGTTTATAGCGGAGTACAGGGGCTTAGGAGGATCCGCAGTGTTGGGGAGATATACTATGTTATTTCTAATATCATAAATTTTTGGATTGAAAAATACAACAATAGCCTCACAGGTTTTACTGGATGTATTTTGGAGGCATTAATTTGCGTTACCTGGGTTTAGCAGACGATCAATCGTAGAGAATAAGACTCTGAGATTACTAGCATTGTTATTTATAATCTTAGAGAAATAGCAGAAGCTCTCAAGACGGACTGTGTTATTGTATTCTGTTATTTTAAACTTCGATATTTCATAGTGGATAGTTATTTTAGTTTGCCTCCATTTACGCTCAATTCTACAGCATGTTCTCTTTAAATCAGACACTCTTTGGGTCTTCAATAGTATAACAATGCTAGAAGATTTTCAGGTACAACTATGTCAACAGCAGCTCTCACTTTAGTATTAAATCTTTCCACCTTACTATTTACATTATCCTCGCTATTATAGTTGGCACTATAAACGGACTGATTGCTTAGAATGTTTGTAAGTTTTAAAGCTGCTGATGAGTCAAAGAAGCATTTTTTAACAATATGCTTCTAATGAATGTTTTCTATCATTATTTCTATATTAAATAGTAGAAGAAAATGGTCTGATAGACCAATATCAATGACCTGCTTTACATCAACTTGTAGTCCTTTAGTAATTACTAAGTCTAACGTATGACCTGCTTTATGTGTAGGCTGATTAACGAGCTGTCTCATATCAAAAAAGTCCAGGAGGTTCATGAATTTTTTTAATTTTTGGTCACACTGATTGTCTATATGAAAGTTAAAGTCACCGACTATTAAGAGTGTGTCATAGTTCATAATTAAAATTGACAATAAGTCAGAGAATTCGTCAAAGAAGACACATTAAATTTAGAAGGTCTATACACGGATAATACTAGAACGTGAGAATCTCCATAAATAACAACGGTGAGATACTCAAAGGACTTGAATTTACCAAAACTGACATCTTTACACTTTAACCGGCTTGAGTAAATGTTTCCTAGGCCGCCGCCTTTTTTCCTTGGCAATCCGCACGCGTAAAACTGTAATCCGGAGACGCAGATTCAATTAAAACAGCTGTGCCATCTGAGCTAAGCCAGGTTTCACTTAGTGTAATAAAATCAATTTTTGTATCACTAATAAGATCGTTGATAAAAAACATCATTAGTTAAAGGTCTAACATTTAATAGTGCCATATTTAATATTTTGGAGGGGCAGAGCTGAATACTATGTGCGTTATTGATATTTGGAACAGAAACTAAGTTATTTTTGTTAGCGCTGCTCTGTGTGTATTTTTTATTTAATCTATAATCTGTTTTTATAGTTTTAATACATTGTTCATCTAAAGTAGTAATTGTAATCAGATTATTGGTGTTTATGCCGTACTGCCTAGATTTTCTACGTGCATTGAGATTAGTTATTAGAGTATTAATGTTGTGCACTTTTACGGAAGACTTTGTTAAGCAATTATCATGTCCTAGCACAGCAATAGCATTATGGAAGGGGTTAAGAGTAGAAATAGATAGTCAAGATTGACGAATTACCTTAGCAATGTTTTCGGAGAGGACCCGAACTATTTGGTGATAATCAATCAAGGCATGAGCTGGGAGAACTTTGTGCATGTTCTGCAGCTGTGGGGGGATGGAATAGCAGGCTGCTTGCTGCTTGTCTTAATCGGCACATTTACAGGACAAAAGAACGCTGACGGAGAGGTGCGAATGGATTTAAGGTGGGCCGGATTTACGAGTTTTCTCGTAGGCTCTAATAATTCTAATGTTAACTGACCTAAAATGTTCACAAGAGGGGAATTTTTGGAACATGTGATGACCTGTGTGAAATGAGTCAGTGGTGATTCTTTTGACACAGTTTATGACACTGGATGCATACAGGTCTACAACACATGGAAGAACACAACCAATTATTTTCTCAGCAGACCATACAATACAATGTAATTTATTTTTGGAGGGGATCATTGCTGAACCAAACCAGAAAACAATGGAGAATATGATCTCACTTTCAGTTATGGCTTTGTAGAATTGTACTAAGATAGGCTGGGAAAGTTCTAATTTCTTTAGTTGGCTAAAAATTACGTACGCTACTGAGCCTTGTTATTGATGGAAGTGATGTTAATGTCACAACTTAGAGTGTTTGTAATGATAGCTGGGCCAAAAACTTTAAAGGACTTCCCTAAAGTAACTGTAGAATCATTAATTTCTAGAGAATTAGGTTGTGACTACTATTTCCGGACGTCAATTACCATTTCCACTGTTTTGGCTGTAATGAGTACTAGGTTATTGAGAACGCTAAGGCAAAAGATATATAAACATTGTCTGAACCTGCTTTTGCCAGTAAAGAAGCAAGCATCAGGTTCAAAATATGAATGAACTGGTTCCAAGACTGCAATCTACAGTGCATATGAAAACTACACTTTATGGAAATGTATAATATAAATTGAGCCATTTAGAGATACCCCAACAACCGAAATCATAAATGGCAAGCACTGCCATTTAATTAGCTTAAATACTAAAGGAAAGACAGAAAATAGCCTACAAAGAGACTAGCGGTATATCACAACACGTAAAAAGGTGTGTGATTTATTACCAAATCAATTGTTGGCTTCACTTTTGCCAAAACCAGTAACTTGTTTCAAAAAGGCTTGTATGTTTTACTTTTCTTAATCTTAACCCAGCAGATTGAAGTTCCCAATAACTATGCTTAAGTCAAGATACAGTATACAAACTACCCATTTTAAAGATATTGCTCATGTTGCGTATTGCATTTTAGAAAACTTACTTACCATCATTATTCAGAGGACAAATTAGTCTGTATGATGCCCATTGTAGTAAATCCTTATTTTTCTTTGGAAAAATGGTAATTAAATGCTTGGGACAAGTTGTTGATGTGAAAGTTTTGTTGTCTGTAGCTTCTATGAATGTTGCAAATAATACCTGATTTTTTTGTTTTTATTTCCAAAGGGTGGCCATTAGGTCCTGCTGCTATCCCACCTTTCAGTGAGTTTATAGTATCCAGTAGTTCTAAGAAAGTTCTTCTCCACTATGAGTATCAAGCTGTGGTATTTGTATTGTATCAAAAAACTCCTTAGATTGTGCATCATCTTCTTTAAACTGAGTGGAATATAAGAAATTATAATACTCCTTAAATGTGTAAATCATATTTTTATAGTCACTGATTTTATCTCCAGTTGAGTTGACAATTTTTGTTATTGCATTGTGAATATCCTGCTTGTGAATTTGTTGAGCTAAAATCTCTTTAGCCTTATCTCTAAATAATGATGTTAAGATACTCTCCAACGTTTTAGTTGGAAAAACTGAAAAAGTGATTCCTTCTGTAATAGGATAAGATCAAACTGGATTAATTAAAGTCAGATACTAAGCTTCAAATCTTTGGTGTCTATTTAATGTAATATACTTACCCACAAAATCTAACATACTACCAAAGATCTTATCTTTGGATACAGAATAAGCTTTTGACAGAGTCAAATGGTACAATCAATGCAGCACATTGCAGATATTTGGGTTAGGTCCAAAAACATCTGCATGGATAAAATTACTTATTACGAGTCCAAAAGCCTCAGTTCATATTAACAATATCTACTCAAATTACTTTACACCAGAATGTGATATTCAAAAAAGGTTCCCTCTTTCACCATTGATCTTTGTAATAATCATTGAGTCACTGGCCATTCATTTTCAAAATACATCAGAGATAAAGGGAATTATCAGAAAAGGACTCAAACTGAAAATATCACTATACGCAGTTGATATGGTACTTTAAATATCAGACCTACAAATATCTTTAAAATTAGTACAGAACTTTGCAAAGTTTCAAATGAAATCTGGACTCAAAATTAATTTCAATAATGATCCTGGGATATGGTGGGAAAAGCACCTTTAAACTAACATCTCACGAAAGGAATGCAAGCCAAACATAAAATACACTCTAAATCTGTATGTTAAAAGCACTTGATAATTCAACTTAAAGTTTCTCATCGATCAGAGTTATCTCATTCAAAATTGTCCAGAATGTATCCAGGGCAAGATCCAAATGCATTGCAATCTTGCTCCAGTCACATGTTCTGGAAGTGTACCAAATTAAAATCAGTTTTGACAAAAATATTTGAAAACTTATCAAACAGCCTTGGAGTCACAACTACTCCTAACCCATTAACTGCTATATTTGGTGTATTTTCAGTGGGGCTTAAAGTGAATAGGGACCAATTGATTTTAATTGCATTTACCACACTACAAGCACACAAACATATCTTGCTTAACTGGAAGAACCACAACCCACCTTTTATAAATCAGTGATTATCTTTATATTATTTGAAAGTGGAAAAATAAAGCTTGTGCTTAGAGAATTTTTCCAAAACCTTTTTAAAACATGGCAAGACTTAATTAGAAACATTTTAGAACACATATAGGGGTAAAAGGATGTTTTCGTCTTGTTTCCTATGCTCTTGGTTCTCCTTTCTTTCTCTTGCGCGGGGATTGAATTCTTGCTTTATTAGATTTTGTTTTTTTCTTTTCCTGTTTTCTTTTTTTTTAATTCTTTTATGTTTTGTCTAGATTGGTTTTGAAGTCATTTGTTGTATAAGTTTTGCATATTTTATCAGCTTGATTGTATACTATGCTAGTTTCTTGAAATACAAGTTTTTAAAAGTTAAAAAAGAAAACTTACTTATTATATAGATGTACATATATAAACAGAAACCAAGGTAAACTGCACACATACAAATAAATGTACACCAGGGGCCTCATGTATAAACGGTGCGTACGCACAGAAATGTTGCGTACAAACGTTTCCACGCTCAAATCGCGATGTATAAAACCTAAACTTGGCGTAAAGCCATGCACAGTACCTCATGCCCTGGCGTACGCAATTTCTCTGCTCGATTTTGCAGACTGGCGGCACCCAGCGTCAAAGCAGTGCTACTGTTCCTGTGTGGTCACCCTTTCTTTCTTAGACCCACATTCCTGACGCGGCTTTATAAATACACTGAAACTAACTGCATATTGTTTATTAGTGTAATGCATCTGATTGTAATTAACCTGAGCAATATAATGGTCCAGGGAATAGCCATGGTATTCCAAATACCATAACTGCTTTAGCGTTGTTGCTCTCAATGCATCTTCTTCTTATTTCAGCTGCTCCCATTAAGGGTTGCCACAGCAGATCATCTTTTTCCATATTACTCTCACTGCACCACTCAGAGTATTTATATCACTGTATCTGAGTGGGGAATCACAGCAGCAGCTGATCAGAAAGAGAATTATCGGTATACAGCATGAAGCAGACGCTGACTCAGCCACGGCAAAACTTTTCAGAGACTTCCCTGTACGGACTTCGCGGTTTAGAAAAAGTTTCATCCCAAGAACTATAGACGCACTCAATCAGTCCATCAAGAGCTCCTTGTAGAACTGTTTGGACTTATAAGTACAATTACCTCACTGTAAACTTGGGATACAGTTACAATATTGCACAACCTGTGCCACTTTATAAAGCGCGTATTTACATATGATGACGATATCATTTTTAAGATGAAATGCAGCAAAATATGTTGATTATATTATACAGATAAAACTTTAACTTCATTTAAATAATCTGTATTGTTAATAATTAAACATGTGAGGACACGGTGCTGCAGCGCTAGCTAGTTCATGGATTGTTCCTGCATTACGTTGTATTCTTGCTCGTGCTGACGCGACACTGGAAGGATAGACGGATAGAATAATTAAACATGTACTACGAAGATATTTCAATGTTCCTTAAAAGTTTTGAAGAATCGGCATTCTAAGCTTACAGATGGCTTCACGTCTATTACAGAGGTGATTGTGTGGCGATTGGGTATTTGGAGAAAGAAAAGTAAGGACAGGAATTGGAGGTTAGTACATTTGAAAGAGACAGTACTGCTGCAATAAATTATTTCATCGAAGATCGCGCATGGCGCAGCAAGCCTGTTGCGTGAGACATGAACAAGCACTGCGCCACCGTGTTCCCATGTTTAATAACATGCTTTAACTCCTATCATCATGAAAAAGATATCACGTATACATCTCAGTTTTTTAATTATTCAGAGAGCTGTAATATCACGAATGTAATGGATTCTGTGTCCCGTCGGAGAAAAACAAAGCCCGTTTAAGAAGCAGGTAGTGATTCACACACAGAGCACATAGAAGATCAAATACAGAACAAAGCATTTAATGTGCCACTTTAGTTACAATGGGATTTGAGAAACTAGTAAATTAAACTATTTTAAGATTAAGTTTATGATGTTCTACTTTAATGGCAAAATAAACTACGTGATTAAAGTGGAAATTTCGAGATTAAAGTTGACATTTCGTGCTTTTTTCCCACTGTGTGCCTATTTTTTTTGTCTGTACCCTAATAAGCTTTCATATGACACTCAGACGGTGGGCTACAACTTGCCTTTTCACAGCGACTTTGATATGTGACTTCTTTTTTATTTCAGGCACTGTGCGACTTTGTGAATTTGAGCTTTCGAGTTTCTCCGACACTCTGTCACTCGATCAGCTTCCTTTTGTTGATTATACCACTGTTTAAACCAAAAAATAGTACGTTTTTCCTTTGCCTCCATTTGGTATTCGCTGAAATTCTTATATTTTCCCTCATGCTTTTCCCAATTGTCTTTTCACAGAAGGTTGAGGTTAAGGGCTATTTATATTGATTTGCATATTCAAAGAGGCGTAATTCTGGGAGGAGTTTGGGCAGGACAGAAGGTGCGTGCACGTGTGTTACTTTTCACGCTGATCGGAATTTATGTAGCAGAAGAACGTGGAAGTTTGCATACGTACAGATTCCTGCATCTGGATTTTTCTGTGCGTATGCACATTCCTGCTTTTGTGCTTACACCATGTTATAGTGTGAGTTCAACACACAGCGTTATGCATGAGGCCCCAGAAGAGGGGGTGGAGGAAACATCTACAAAACAAGACAAAGAAAATAAAACTCTGAAACTATAAATAATAGAGGTTTAACTTTAGAAATATTCTAATCTATGCCCAAAATATATCCAAAAAGCAAATAAAATAAAAAAGACTAAAGAAATTGCCTAAAATAATCAAGTTATTGTTAATTATGTAAGACAAAAAAGATCATAATGTAAAAATTTTCAAAAGAGGAAAATACCAAATACTGAAATAGAAACTGAAACAATAATTGCTTTTCAAGTTTTTCTAAAAAGTAAAGAAAGAAAGAAAGAAAGAAAGAAAGAAAGAAAGAAAGAAAGAAAGAAAGAAAGAAGCCTTAGAGATGAAAATGACCAGCAAATGGCAGAAAAAAGCCTAGAGAGTTTAAAATATAAAATTCAGATTCAGAATTCAGAAATTCAGGGCCTCGATCCTTTCATGAGTAATATATCCCCCAGCCCAGATGGGATTTACCAGAAATGCTGAAGGCAAAAACAAGATATTATTTATTCATCTTTACTAGTTACATTCTAGTAATCATGTAACATTTGAGAAGCACATGATTACAGGAAATTAGCAAATGTGACTTTAATCCAAGAAAAAAGGTTTTCCGGTCATTAATGATTTAATTACATATGCAACATTATGGACCGTATAATTAGAATTCTAATTAAAAAATAAGAAGACTACTTGTTTGAATGTGGTTTACAAAATATCAGCCTGCCATTGCCAAGCCAACCTGGGAGGCCATTTGAACAGGCAACTGGAGAATTAAGCAAGAGAATGCATCCAATCTAATTTCCATAGAGCTTCAAAAAGCCTTTGGTACAGCACTACAATGAAGAGCAAAAATGACACCTGAAGTCACTGGGATCAGGAGTAACTTGCAAAACAAGATTTCAGGTTAACTAACAGGCAGGAGAAAAGGAGTACAGATAAAAGGAGAATACCACATGAATGGTGGAGAAAACAGGCACTCATTACAGTTGTTGCCAAAATATTACAATTGATAGACTCTGCTCTCTAAGATAGAATTTTCTTGCATATATGCCAGGTTTCCCAGAAGGGATAATGTTAGTGGTACCTTCTCTAAGATGAGAAAGTAGAATCCTGGGTGGAGATCTAATGATTCCTTAGGATGCTAACAGTTCAGCATCCTCTATGTCTTGTCTGAAACTTGTCTTCTAATGAGTGTGAGATGAGTTCGCAATAAATCAAGACCAACGGACTTCAGGATCTGATCAGAAACAGTGGGAAGTGGGGTCATACAAACATTTTAGAGTCTGGGCCTGGCAGACAAAACTTCAACCTGCTAGATGCTAGCACATAATCCCAGCACACAGGTATGTTTTATTGGGGCAGCCCAAAGTCTACCAAATAGTCTTGTCCAAGGAATATAACAAAACACCTGGGAAACCAAGCAGGTATCAAAGCTAACCAGCGAAATTACTAGAATAGATCAAGAACATGCCAAGTGTCCAAGTGAGGCTCTTCATAGGAAAAGGCAGGCTCTGCATTGAGAACTCAACCTCTTGACAACTAAAGAAACTGAACAACTCATTTTTAAACCAAGACATCATTACTATGAACATGGAGAGAAAGCTAATAAGCTTTTAGCTCAACAAATCCACAAGCAAGAAGTTCGCAATGCAATCCCAGCAATCACCAACACAAACGGAGACAAAATCATTGACCATAAAAATATAATGCACACATTTACAGACTACTATAAATCCTTATATTCTACTGAGTTTAAAGAAGACAACACACAATCTAATGCATTTCTAGATGCATTAGCGATACTACAAATAGATACTCTTAGTGCAGAGGAATTGGATAAACTGAATTATTAGATGCTATAAAGTCACTTCAGAGTGGGAAAGCAGCAGGCCCCGATGGCTACCCTGCTGAATTTTACAAGACGTTCTCCACTCAGCTAGATCCCCTCCTATTAGCAACATTCACAGAAGCTAGAGGCAATAAAATTCTACCTCAAACTTTTCGCCAAGCATTAATCACCATCTTTCCTAAACAAAATAAGGACTTATTACAATGTGCATCATACAGAGCAATTTCACTTCTGAATAATGTTGTTAAGATACTCTCCAAAGTCCTAACTAGAAGGATGGAGAAAGTGCTGCCTTCAGTAATATCACAAGATCAAAATGGATTTATTAAAGGCTGACACTTAGCGTCCAATCTTTGATGCCTGTTTAATCTAATATATTCATCCGCAAAGTCAAACATCCCAGAGATTTTACTATCCTTGGATGCAGAAAAAGTATTTGATATAATTAAATGGAACTTCCTTTTCACTACAATGGAGAAATTTGGGTTTGGCCCGAACATTTGTGTATGGATCAAACTACCGTATACCAATCCAGAAGCTTCAGTTTGTATTAACAACATTAATTCAGACTACTTTAAACTAGAACGTGGTACCAGACAAGAATGCCCCTTGTCACCACTACTTTTTGCAATCGCCATTGAGCCACTGGCAGTTCACTGTTGAAATGCTTATCAGATAAAGGGGATTATCAGAGAAGGACATGAACAGAAAATTTCTCTATATGCAGATGATATGGTACTGTATATATCAGACCCACAAAATATTGTGCCTGCAGTCTTATCAGCACTTACAGAATTTCAAAAGATTTCTGGTCTCAGAATTAATTTGACTAAAAGTGTGCTCTTTCCAGTGAATTCTCAAGCACACAATATTAGATTGGACACCTTTTTATCCTTTACCCTTTTATCATTGTAGATCAGTTTAAATATCTAGGGGTAAACATCACAAGTAAACATAAAGCTCTTTATCAACAAAATTTCGCCGTCTATATGGAAAAAATTAAGCAAGACTTGCACAGATGGTCAATCCTCCACCTCACTTTAGCTGTAAGAATTAACATTATTAAGATGAATATCCTCCCTAAGCTTCTCTTTTTATCAATAAATAGTTTTTTAAGAAATTAGATTCAACCATAACCACATTTATTTGTAATTCAAAACATCCACGTATCCAAAGAGTGACCCTACAAAGGCCAAAGGCAGAAGGTGGCATGGCTCTACCTAACTTTCAATTTTACTACTGTGCAGCAAACATACACAACTATAAAAACCTGGATATGGACACAAATAGATGAACATATACAGGCTTGGTCTGCAATAGAATAAAATCCTGCAGTACTTCTTATATTCCTTGCTTTGCACCCCAATAAATGCAAGTTATTGCCAATATACTAACAACCCAATAGTGCTTCACTCACTCAGAATATGGAACCAATGTAGGAAGCATTTTAAGATAGAGAATCTTTTATCAGTGGCACCTCTGCATGAGAACCACCTTTTTTCAACCCTCACAAACATATGCAGTTTTTAATGTCTGAAAAGCATTTCGGAATAAATCACTTAGAGATCTGTACATAGACAACGTCTTTGCATCCTACAAACAATTACATTCTAAATATAACTTTCCAGCAACACATTTCTTTCACTATCTTCAAATTAGAAACTTTGTTAAACAGAACCTGCACAATTTTACTCACTTCCCACCTCCCTCTATGCTGGAAAAAATATTGATCAGTTTCAAGGACTTAGACAGCATCTCTGCAATATATAAAATCATTTAACAGTCCCTCCCTTTCAAAGATCCAATAGGTAAGTGGGAAAAGGATCTCTCACTCAACATCTCAGAAAAAGATTGGAAGGGAGCAATGCACAGAATTCACTCGAGCTCCATATGCGCAAAGCATACAATTACTCAACTCAAAGTTATATATCGAGTCACATCTGTCTCTCTTAAAATTGTCCAAAATGTTTACAGGGCAAGATCCAACCTGCGAACGCTGCAATCAAGTTCCACCCTCACTGGGTCACATGTTTTGGGCCTGCACCATATTAACATCATTCTGGACCAAAATTTTTAAATGCCTTTCAGACAGCCCTGGTGTCACAATCCCTCCTAATCCATTAGCAGCTGTGTTTGGTGTTCTTCCAGATGGGCTTAAAGTGGAAAAGGACAAACAAACTGTGATTGCCTTTACTACACTATTGGCACGCAGACTTATCTTGCTAAACTGGAAGAACTCTCCCCTTTTAAGGCAGTGGGTAACTGATGTTATATACAGTACTATTTGAAATTGGAAAAAATAAAATTCTCACTTAGAGGATCTGTGCAGAAATTTTTCAAAACCTAGCAGGATCTAATCAATAACATTCTAGAATAAACTTTTAAAGCACCGAGGAAGCAGATTCTCTCACCATTTTTCTTCCCCATTTATCTATATTCACTTATTAATTTACAGTATCTATTTACTTATTTTTACTAGGTTTAAGTTTTATTCTGCTGCCCATGCTCTCTTTGTCAGGGGTGGGGGTTGATTTGTTTTCAATCCTATTCTTGTAAAATTTATCTGTTTGTATGGAATGTTGTGTGATTTCAATATAATCAATAAAATTAAAGAAAAAAAAACACCTGGGATGCTAGAAGGAGTTTTAGTCTGGTGTTCCTGGAATAAACTTGGGGCCAACCTGAAACTGTGATGTAATTCTGGGGATAAGAGGTAGGGACCCTGAGAGGGGATTAAAGACCTTCCAAAATCCAGTGGCTCATGGAGTGTGGAGTGGGGAGAAGATCCAGGGCAAGTGTTGAAATAGACTGTTAAGATTCTGAAACTTTTTGAGCACATTTTTTAACTTTTGGGAATTGTATTTTCAATGTTAGCAGCAGTTGCTTTTGTTTTCTTGTGGTTAACAAGTTTTATTACTATGATGATGACATTATCACATCACCAGTGGTATGGTACCTTAAGCAATGGGGAGAGCCACCCCACATGGAAGGCCCAGAGTGGCAGTTTTTGTTTTTCTCTGTTTTTTTAGTACTTAGTGTTCTCCCTTCATCCATTTCTCACTTACAAAGAAATGAACAGTCTCTAATTTTTATGTTAGTTTCATTTTAATGGAGAGAAACAGAATATCAACCAAAAATCTAGAAAAACACATTACATAAAAGTTATAAATTGATTTCAATGTCATTGAGAGAAATAAGTATTTGATCCCCTACAACCCAGCCATAATTCTGGCTCCCACTTGTGGCACACAGATTACAATCAATCAATCAGTTGATCAATTACAGATCCTCCTGATCTCAACTAGATATGTGTATAAAGCACACCTGTCCACAGAATCAATTTCTTCCATTCCAACCTCTCCATCACTATGGGCAAGACCAAAGTGCTGTCAGAGGACGTCAGGGACAAGATTATAGACCAGCACAAGGCTGGAATGGGCTACAGGACCATCAGCAAGAAGCTTAGTGAGAAGGTGACAACAGTTGGTGCGATTAATTGGAAATGGAAGAAATATAAAATGACCATCATTTGCCCTCGGTCTGGAGCTCCATGCAAGATCTTGTCTCATGGGGTGAGGATGATCATGACAAAAGTGATGGATCAGCCCAACACTGTACAGGAGGAGCTTATTAATGGTCTGAAGGCAGCTGGGACCACAGTCACCAAGAACACCATTGGTAACATGCTACACCGTAATGGATTGAAATCTTGCAGTGCCAGAAGCTCAAGAAGGCACATGTACAGGCCCATCTTAAGTTTGCCATTGAACCTCTGAATCATCATGGGCCTGTCCAATTTTATCTTGAATTGTCAATGTGCCACACACAAGACACTGCACTTGCCTGTTTTCTAATGTGTGTGCTAAATACATTTGGTTTTCTGGACCTATGAAATAACAGCACTAACCCCTGCAGCACCCTTACACTTGTATAATGAAAACAAAATCATTGTTTTTAGGAAAATATTCCAAATGTTACATTAATTCCAGAGTTAAAATTATGACCTCCAATAAATAAACAAAAAAAACATTTTGTATTAATATAATAGTGCAGGTAGTATATAAAACTTATTTTCAGAGCTTAAAGCAGTGAAGTAGAAGGGCACAGTGAAATAACCTAATATTTTTAATCTAGTTGGAAACTTAATAGAAACCTTTAGAATAAAGAAGGGAATAAATACAGATGACTTACACAGTCACCTAAAAATATGTGCTTGAATTATGTGACAATTAGAAGAGGAGGAAACCAGGGAGTTTATTAATAGGATATTTGACAGAAACCAAAATTGATTTTAAAGCCAAAGCTCTCAAACTCATCACTTGTTCAGAACATGACATACTCAAATATGTTAAATTATACTTAGGAAAAAGTCCCAGACATGAACCCAGTCCATTTTAGGGTCAACTCAATCACATTCAGGACAATTTGGAATGACCATTCAATGTAATCTGCACATTTTTGGAGATATGTAAAAAAAACTACTGTGCCTAGAGGAAACCCATTAAAGTGTGGGGAGAATGTGCAAACAGCACATGGGCAACAGCCAGGGTGAGGGATTCAAACCCATGAATATGCTGCACCACTTTACATCGTTCATGTTAAAACTTAAATTCTTAAAAAAATATTAGATCAATTTTCAGTTTTATTAATAAAGTAATACAAAATCATATTATGTAAATCAGTAGTTTATTAAGGTTAAGCACATTTTTCTGTATACCTGGTAAGTAAATAACAAAACAAAATTTTCATTACTGTATTAATGCATTTTCTACACACACATTTCATTTCAGGTAAGGATATATGAGCCAGAATTATGTGCAATACACATACTAGTCCTGGTCACACTGACACGCTGACTCTTTCATAATGAGCCAATTCAGAAACTCCAATTAACTTAACAAACATGGCTTTGAAACTTGAGAAAAAAATCAACATGCATTTGATCTTTAATATGTATTTGATCTTTAGTATTTCATATTTTTCTAGTGACATTTTTGCATTCTTGTAAAATATTCACTTTTTCACTGAACACAAAAAAAGCATCATCTATCGTAATTATAGAAGGTTTATACCAAACAGAGCCATCCTGGTGTATTATGTCTTTTCTAAATTTGGTTGCAAACAAAAAGACATTTGCTATCTGCCCTTAGTTCAGAGCTGTCATTGAGCTATACATGTTCAGGTGTAAGCTCTTAGCTTCCCAAAGCTGTAAGCCACAGCATATTGTTATCACCATTTTTCACATTTATTTCCCAGGAGGAATAGGAATACTTTGATCCTGATTCTTGTCATTATTAGCCTCAGCATGCCATCTTTTGTTATTATTATAAGCCAAATGCAAAATGTCATCTTCTGTCATTTGGCCAGTTACTTGCTCATTGTCATCCATAGCAACGAAGCCTGGATTCTCTTTTGAAGGCATGTTCTCTGATGAAACTGCAGTTTCTCAATATACATTTGTGATTTGCTGGTTTCAACATGATTTCTCTTTAATTAAAGACTTTCTCTTTTTTCTTTGTTATGTGTTTTTTTCTCTGATGTGTAAAATATTTCAAAATATATATTTTAAAAAACATATAGATTATATATTTGAGTTTCTGTGTAATTATACAATTATATAATGAATATAAAATTAAATGGGCGGCACGGTGGCGCAGTGGGTAGCGCTGCTGCCTCGCAGTTGGAAGCGAACCCGGGTCCTCCCTGCGTGGAGTTTGCATGTTCTCCCCGTGTCTGCGTGGGTTTCCTCCGGGCGCTCTGGTTTCCTCCCACAGTCCAAAGACATGCAGGTTAGGTGGATTGGCGATTCTAAATTGGCCCTAGTGTGTGCTTGGTGTTTGGGTGTGTTTGTGTGTGTCCTGCGGTAGGTTGGCACCCTGCCCAGGATTGTTTCCTGCCTTGTGCCCTGTGTTGGCTGGGATTGGCTCCAGCAGACCCCTGTGTTCGGATTCAGCGGGTTGGAAAATGGATGGATGGATATTAAATTAAATTCTCTTATAGATCTGGTCATATTTATTATATATAGAGAAAAATGAGTTTAGTGTATAAAGCTAGAATGTTCAACTAGTGATCCAGTCTTGGCTGAACAATAAAATCTTACTTTATTCTACGGAATGTAGAATAAATTAGCAAAGTAAAATTGTATCAGAATACCCATATCTTAATTAGACAGATTGCATCACAGTTGGATACACAATCTTCAAACCAAAATTATGCTACCTTTTATTTCTGACTGTCATCACAAAGAACAGCCATTTTTCATCACATATATTGCACTTAAATGCTGTGTGAGAAATGCAAAAATGGCCACTTCATCATGCGGATTAAGGTAATTGTGTGCTGTGAACCTATTTGCCTCTCTTCCACAGACCATGACTGCAGCTATGGTTAATTTAGAGTGAAGAAAGCATTTAGACTTAAGAATTGTTCCCCTTCAATGTGCATACTGTCAGCATCACGGCAATCTCTCTTTTCTGCTATCTAACCGTCACATTCTTCAGTGCCACTGAGACCAACGCAAGCACCCATGGAGGTGTGTGGCTCTAATTTATTATTTTTCTCTGAGTCTCTGCAGTCTTTCTCAAATCCTTTCAAGGCTTGCCAAAGGACACACTTCCTTATATATATATATATATATATATATACAGTACCAGTTATATGACAATTTAAAATACAAGTAAGAAGCAATGGCAGAATTTCTTATCTTAGCTTCCATTGCAATTTCTTTTCTATCCATAAAATGGGGTAGAGAGCTATGAGACAAATTAAGTGTGTGACACTTGTACTTGTGTCACCTGTTTGCGGGGGAGTCTGTCTGTCCATAACAATATGGAGTATTATGCAGAATAGACATTTTTCCATAAATAAAAATAATATTTTGTTAGTGTGGAAATATCCTTGTCATTTTGTTTGCATGCAGAATTATAATGATAGGGAAGTGGCAGAAAGTTAAGAAAAGGATGAGAAACAATGAATTTTTTAGTCAGGAATCATTAAATTGACTACTTGCACAATAGATATTTTTTGGTCTTTGACTGTATAATTTGTATACTGAATTGTAATATTTTGCATAACATGTGGAGCAATTACACCATATGATATTTTCCACATCAAATTATTGATTTTTTTGTGAAACAATTCAAAAAAGCCTCTTCCACTTTAGAAGTAAACATGCTTTCTTTTGAGTCTTTTTGCATACATATACACATAGGAAAAATGACATGTGCAAGAAAACTCTTTTAGTGAATTTTGCATTTGCAAAATTGTACTCAAAACTACTTTTAGTGTCACTGTCTTTTTTTATTTTGTTATGCTATATCTCTTTATTATATAAAAAAATCCTGGGACGAGACAAGACTTTTTTCAAGAGATTTTTTCCCACGAGACAAGACTTTGGCCATGAGATTTTCTCACACCCTTCTCTCAACCATATTCAACCACGCACACGGTATCTCACCTTTTATTCATGTGAATTCTTTTGAAAGACACAGTACCTGTTCTCTCACCTCTTATACATTTGAAAATTTTCCTCACATCAAGTTCCCAATTAAAGAAGACTTATTATGTCCAAATCTTATTGAAGAACTTCATCACGAAGGGTTATCAACAGAAAAAATAAGTACACAGGAAATCCTAGCACCGAGAAACGATGAAGTCAAACGAATTAATGCCAAAATTTTAATCGGTTACATGGAAAATTGGTTGAATGCATATCAATACACTATGCTGAAGCAGTTGGTTGTGATCATGCAGAACATGAAAACATCAACTTACAATATCCAGAAGAATATCTACAACTGTTAACACTGTCCGGTCTTCCACAGCACAAATTACTGTAGAAAGAAGTATGTATCAAAGAAAGGTAATATAGTAAATCTTCTGTGGATAACATTAGACAACAAAGGAGATCTTAATATGCCATTCATATTAAAATGTTAACAGTTTCCCATTAGAATAGATTTTGCAAAGACAATTAACTAATCTCAGAGCCAAACATTTGAAAAAGTCATTTTATTTAATAGAGAGAAAGAAACGAAATTCACTCACGGGCAGTTATACGTTGTGTTGTCACAATGAAAGTCCAAACACAGAATCAAAATTCAATGCGATACTCACGAAAATTTAAGTAAAAAAATTGTTTTTACTGAAGTTTTACAGTAACAGTGTAAGTTTAAAAAGTATTTGCATGTTAATTTCAAAGCCAAACAGAACAAAATCGTATTACGCAATGAATAACTTTAACGCAACATGAAACATAATTTACTTTCAAATTATTATGTTTTACTATTTTTTAATATGGTTCATTACTTGCTGTAATGTAATATAGTTAGTTCTATTATGCATACGTAACAATTCCCATGAAAATAAAATCTGTTTAAATTGTACATCCGCTTCCCAATACGTGAGTGGCAGAACTGCAAAGAAGCTAGCGCATAGCGCCAGCCAGTGGGCAGATTCACCTAGTTTTACATAAAATTCATGCAGTTGTATTGTGGTAGTGTCATGCTTTTTGTAAATTTTACTGTATTGTGTATATCTGACAATAAATTTGAAATGAACTAGTTACACTACATTTTGTATTAAAGTAAACCCTTGTATTTTTGAAAAACCCAGCACTTGTCCTCCTGCAAATTGCCAAGTTACAATACCAATCAACACACAGTGCTACATGCTTTTTGTAGAGTGTTATGTTCATATGTAATATGCATAATTCTGAGGAAATTGAATAAATGCTGCTGTAATTAATTATATCTAAATAACAATGAAACAGAATAAAGTACAATTTTTACTGAAATGCAAGCTGATTTGCTGTTGTTTAGAATATAATAGAAAGCGAATGGATGAAAATGACATTTCTGAGTGAGTAAAACTATTTAATAACTTTTACTAATTGTTATTATTATACATTTATTTAAGTCCATTTTATGATAAGGCAGTTCTAATTTTAGAATTCAATGTCAATTCAGAGTCATGATTTTCATTAACTGTGAAATCAGTCTTAAACAAATCAAAATCACAATGCCTGGTAAAGCCGCACAAAACATCCCTGCATGGTGCCCACACTGCTGACACTTTTCATGCTGTGAGGCTGCAAAGTATCTTTAAAAAAAAAAAAAAAATATATACATATATATATATATATATATATATATATATATATATATATATATATATTGGACAAGCAGGCACAGATGTGTGTGTTTGAAGCTTTCATCTAATTTATGTGCAATTATAATGCATATCACATAAGCTCCCTGGTGTCATCTGCTATTGAAAGTGATGCAAGTACATTAAATAACACAGATCAGCTTGTGTCTTTTACACTGTGTCTGTAGCATAACAATATACAACAAAAATGGCTACACGTTATCAAGTAACCAGGGGCATCATGCATAACGCTGTGCATAGGACTCACACTAAAACACGGCATACGGACAAAAGTGAAAAGCCAACTTCCATGCACTTCAGCTTCATAAATCCTGGTAAGTGCGAAAAGTAACGCATGTGCACATGCCTGCTGTGTCACCCTGTCTCCTTCCAGAATTTTGTATATTTTGATATGCAAGTCAATATATCACCTTCCCCATTCAGTGCCTGGTTAAAGAACAATGGCAAAAGCACATGAAAAAACAGAATTTCAGTGAATGTGAAGTAGAGGCAAGGAAAAACTTACTATTTATTGGCTTACGCAGTGGGATAAACAACAAAAGGAAGTTGATCAAGTGAAACAGAGTGGTAGAGAAACTCATAAGTTCAAGTTCAGAAAGTCGCACAGTGCCCAAAATAAAACAGAAAAGGTCAGATTTCAAAGTTACCGTGAAAAGGTGAGTCATAGCCCACCGTCTAAGTGTCATACGGAAGCATATTAGGGCACTGAGAAAAGAAAAAAAAATATGGACACAGTGAAAAAAAATGTTGAATTGTCCACTTTAATCTCGTAGTTTATTTTGTAAACTTAATCTTAAAATCAATGTGAAATTTACTAGAGTTTCTCTGATCCCATCGTAACTAAAGTAGCACATTAAATGCTTCGTATTGTATGTGTTCTTCTATATGCTCTACGTGTGTGAATCACTATGTGCTTCTTAAACAGACTTTCTCTTATGTCGACAGGTCACAGAATACATTAAATTTATGATATTACAGCTCTCTGAACAATTTAAATATTAAGATGTATGCTTGATATCATTTTCATGATGAAATGAATTAAAGCATGTATTAAACAAGGGGGCACGTTGGCACAGCGATGAGCTGGCTCTCCATCCAGTGATTGTTCCTGCCACCCACAAGATGCTTCCTGGTACGTGCGGGACCCTTGATTAAATAATTTAATGCAGCAGTACTGTCTCTTTCAAACGTACCAACCCCTAATTCCTGTCCTTTCTTTTCTTTCTCCACATAACCAATCATCGCACAATAAGCTCTTTAATAAATATCAAACCATCTGTAAGCTTAGATCGCTAATTCTTCAAAATTTTTAAGGAACATTGAAATATCTTCATAGTACATATATAATTATTCCATCCATCTATCTGTCCAGTCCCAGCAAGCCTACAGCGCGAGGCAGGACCAATCCTTGGGCAGGGCGCCAGCTCATCGCTGCCACTATGCGACGATGCCAACATGTTTAATTATTAACAGTATACATTATTTCAATTAAGTTAAAAATGTATCTGTAGGGGCGGCACGGTGGCGCAGTGGGTAGTGCTGCTGCCTCGCAGTTAGGAGACCCAGTTTCACTTCCTGGGTTCTTCCTGCGTGGAGTTTGTATGTTCTTCCTGTGTCTGCATAGGTTTCCTCCGGGTACTCTGGTTTCCTCCCACAGTCCAAAGACATGCAGGTTAGGTGCATTGGCAATTCTAAATTGTTACTAGTGTGTGCTTGGTGTGTGTGTGTGCACACCCAGGGTTTGTTTCCTGCCTTGTGCTCTGTGTTGGCTGGGATTGGCTTCAGCAGACCCCCGTGACCCTGTAGTTAGGATATAGCGGGTTGGATAATGGATGGATGGATGTATCTGTAGAATATAATATACAAACTTTAGTGCATTTCATCTTAAAAATGATCAAGAGATCCAAGAAGATAGCTCTTGGAAATCTAAATCGACTTAGATGCCAGTCGTCATCATCTGTAAATATGCGCTCTCTTCTATTGAATTGAATTGAATTCCTTTATAGTTATTGTATGGTACAATAAGATTCAATATGTAAACCCTCCATAAACTTATTTCCCTATAAAATAATAAAAATAATAATAATACGATAAAAAAACTTAAAATATACTATATGAAAGCATAAGTCTAATATACATGTGCATATAGTGCAAGATGGTTCATAAAGTGGCTCAGGTAGTGCAATATTACAACTGTAGTGCAAGTTTACAGTGAGGTAATTGTACTTATAAGTACGAACAGTTTTGCCAGGAGCACTTGATGGACTGATTGAGTGCATTAATAGCTTTTGGGATGAAGCTGTTTCTGAACCTCAAGGTTTGTGCAGTAAAAGACTCTGAAGCTTTGGCCAAATGGGAAAAGTTCAAATAGAATGTATGCATGGCTGAGGCAGCGTGTGCTATAAATGTTCCCCAGGGTAGAAGCTGTATCCCGATAATCCTCTGTGCTCACGACCCGCCGTAGAGCTTTCCGATCAGCTCCTGTGAGTGGTGCACTGAGAGTAACAAACCTAAAAGAAGATATTGTATTTGGAATAGTTTGGCCATTCCGTGGACCATTATATTGTTACAGGTTGATTACAATCTGATGCCTTAAATTTATAAATGATATACGGTTAATTTCAGTGTATTTGATAAAGTCGCGTCAGGGATGTGAATCTAAAAAAGAAAGGTAAACCACACTGGAACAGTAGCACTGCTTTGATGCTGGGTGCCGCCAGTTTGCAAATCCGAGCGGAAAGCGCACGCATATGCAAGGCAGGGAGCTGGTGTGAGAATGTGCATGGCTTTACTCCAAGTTTAGATTTTATACATCGCAATGTGAGCATGGAAACGGGTGTACTCAACATTTTTGCGCATATGCTCCGTTTATACACGAGGCCCCAGCACATCCAGTACATTCATCTATGATTGTTTAATTAAAATCAGGCTGATTCCCATCTTTTAAACTCCACTTTGAATTTCTGTGCTGTAACGGTCATGGAGAATGCCTTCAAAACAACAAATATGAGTGCTCTGTCCAGCTTCGTAACTGATGCTGTTTTTTGCCTACTCCACTTCACCACTTTCAAATGTACTCACCCACATTCTCTATCTTTATACCCTTCAGTGCATTGTCACCCATTTACTGTTGTCTTCTCTTCAGTCTAAGAACAACCCCCTAACACTTTGTAGCATCTCCTGTTGAATCCTCTAAGACATCATCATTTAATGCCTGAACACTGAACACTTTGATCTACCACTATTTCTTTGAATAAAATTGTACCAGAAAGTTACTGTTGCAGTCCATCTGAGTTTAAATTTTATCATTTTGGCTACCTGTACAGCAGCCATCCATCCATTATCCAACCTGCTATATCCTAACTACAGGGTCAGAGGGGTCTGCTGGAGCCAATAACAGCCAACACTGGGCGTAAGGCAGGAAACAAACCCTGGGCAGGGCGCCAGCCCACTGCAGGGTGTGCACACGCACACCCACACACCAAGCACACACTAGGGACAATTTAGAATCGCCAATGTACCTAACCTGCATGTCTTTGGACTGTGGGAGGAAACCAGAGTACCCAGAAGAAACCCACACAGACATGGGGAGAACATGCAAACTCCACGCAGGGAGCACCCGGGAAGTGAACCCAGGTCTCCTTACTGTGAGGAAGCAGCGCTACCCACTGCGCTACCGTGCCACCCACCTGTACAGCATATTATACCATAATATTTCGAAAATCTGCTGAAACTTAGTGATAGAAAAAGTTGTTACAAATGACTCCAGTCTTACTCCACATTTTGTATTGCCACAGTATAATGTTGTCTGTCAGTGCAATTTCTTACTCTGGTTAATGCTTTAAATTACTACTGCTTGAGTGTTGAAAAATATATACAGATATACTGTATGTATTAACCAACTTTAGAAGGTTGTGTACCTTAACAATATTGTATCTTAAGTGTAATCATGGACTCCAACCTAAACTTTAAATAACATATTAACCCTATTACCGTGACTGCATTTTTCCATTTAAGGAACATTACAAAAGTTAGACCTCTTATAACATTGCAAGATGCTCAGAAATTAATTCACGCTTTTGTTTTTAGTCGACTAGATTACTGTAATGAATTCCTAGCTGGTCTAATTAAGACAGACATCAGTTTGTTGCAGTGAGTACAGAATGTAACAGCAAGAATTTTTTGATCATCTTGTACAGTAATTGTTACATTGGTTGCCTGTATAATTTACAGTTGATTTTAAAATATTAGTAATTGTACATAAAGCTTTAAATAATTTTGCTCCTTCCAATATTGTGGAGTGCCTGTCCCCCTATATTCCAAGTCGTAAGCTTTGATTCTCTAATGGTGATGTGCTTATTATTGCAAAATAACTGATTAGACAGCCTTTTCCTGTTATGCACCAAAAATCTGGAATACTTTACCAATAGAGATACTGTATGCTATGCTAACGTCATGTAACATTTTAAAAAGCTCCTAAAAAACACTTTTTTTAAATTTGTCTTTTTCATAGCTACATTTAAGTTCTACTTTGTTCTTCTAATAGACTATACATGCATAGAATTATACAATAATCAATACTTAATAATTAATACAAGCGGCTGAAATGAGTTTCCTCCGCAGGGTGTCTGGGCTTTCCCTTAAAGATAGGGTGAGAAGCTCAGTCATCCGGGAGGGGCTCAGAGTAGAGCCGCTGCTCCTCCGCATCGAGAGGAGTCAGATGAGGTGGCTCGGGCATCTGATCAAGATGCCTCCTGGACGCCTCCCTGGTGAGGTGTTCTGGGCACGTCTAACCGGGAGGAGGCCCCGGGGAAGTCCCAGGACACGCTGGAGGGACTATGTCTCCCAGCTGGCCTGGGAACGCCTTGGGATTCTCCCGGAAGAGCTAGAAAAAGTGGCCAGAGAGAGGGAAGTCTGGGCATCTCTGCTCAAGCTGCTGCCCCCGCGACCCGACCTCGGATAAGCGGAAGAGGATGGATGGATGGATGGATGGATGCATAGAATTATCATTTTCTTTGTATTTGCAATCATTATTAATCTCTTTTTTTCTGTTTTCTTTTCTGTTTTTACCGTGGTAATGTTTGCACCATGGCCAATGACCAACACCTGACCAAGGCATGGTGCAGCCACCTGTGATGTTTGAATGAATACAGATGCCCTAACTGCCCATGAGACTCACTGTGTTGAATCCTGTAGGACAAGGTCTAAAAAGCAATAAGGACATTTATGTTGGTTAGAATGCCATGTCAGGGCTGGGCAGACTTTTGGCCTTGAATCGCCTGCAGATTTTGTTTTTTCTCCAGCTTATATGGAAGTTTTTATTTTTCTGTCCTCTTTTGACATCTGACCTTGTTATCTGACTCATCTTTAGAAAATTAAAAAGTGATTCTATATGTAAGGACTCAACCTTTCTATTAATTATATATACCTCTAAAACACTAGACACCTCACACCAAGATAAAAACATTTGAGCTCTTAGAATTTTGCGACTGACTTCAGCCCATCATGAGGGGGGGTGGGGTGGGGGTGGGGGTATGGGGATTGCTTGCTGCTTGTGCTGATTGACAAATTTACAAAACAAAAAATGCTGATGAGGATTACGAGTTTTTTTGTAGGCTTCAGGGATTTTAATGTTAAAGCAAAAATCTGAGACATACACTTTAATCCTATTTTTTCCATATAGATACGTGACATTCTTTAAATGCATTTAATCCAAATCAGGGTCACACAGGTTTGTAGCCAATCCAGGCAGCATCTGATGAAATGCAGGTAGCCTTGGGTAGGGTGCTAGTCTATGGCATAGCCATCACTTGCAATCACAAAATGGCAATTTACAATTAACATTAAAGTAATTCAAACATGTTTTGGATGCATAAGGAAATCGCACACAGGCAGAATATGCAAACTCCACATGGATAATTGTAAATCAGATTAAAACCTAGAACACCACATCTATTTGTTAGCAGCATTTACACATGTAGTAAAAAAAATTGTGGTCATTGTAACACATAATGTACACTAAGAGGTAACTTCCAGAAAAGTGGTCTTCAGCTTGAAATACTTAGAACAGAGCTATTCAAATGGCAGCCTGTGGGCCACTTGTGGCCCAGAACCAACCTCCGAATGGCCCAGCCCATGGTCCTGCCAGGTCCCCAGACTGCAACTATAATGGTCTCAAATGCAACCAAAAATAGGCTTTGGTGATTATCATTTCTACTTAGTTTGCCAGTTATGAATGAAATCATTGAAACTTTAAACTAATTATATTGTAATAGATGCAAAAGGCCATTCTTTTTATTGTTAAGCGGATGTGCCATTAATATATGTGTTGCTACGGGCTACCCCTTGCATATCCCTGAGCCGTATAAGGCTTGTTTATTTCCCGCTCTGGGTGCGAGAGAGTCGTAATATTTCTAAGTACACACCGTTGCTGAAGGGATGGCAATGAATTTCAACGAGAGGCTGGTTACGCTTGTACGCAGAGTTTTACCGGGGTGCTCTGTTATTGATGGAGGACAGTAAACTATGTTAAAATGGTATAAAAAATGCCACTTTGTTAGTTGTTACTTCGGTTTTTTTCAAATGCACACTATATGTTCTGTTACCAATAAATTCTTCAACGGGAGCTCACTAGCAAAGAAACATGGAAAATAAGATTTAGTAAAAAAATAGTAATTGTAATACTAATTAGTAATTCATTACTTGACACTTAAGAACTCTGTACAAAGACATTTTAAAGACAAATAATTAAAATAAATTACCAATCCACTTTCACACCATACATGGTATCTTCCTTTTAATCATTTACTCAGGTAGTTTTTTCTTGGGGGCAGGGAAACAATTTCAACAGAAAAGGCTTTGTTGTGAAACTCAAATTTAACCTCTGACATATGAGTGATTAAAACCATGTAAATGAAATAGTTTAAATTCTATGAAAAAAAATCCATTGCCTGTCATGACCACCCATTTAAATTTTGGGAGGATCTCATATTTCAAAAGGGAAACCAATGTTATTGCTAATAATAACTTTTGATTGTATGCACTTTGAGATGTGCGTGGGTCAGATGTGAGCAAAATGTTTATTTTTCATTTCAAAAGTGGAAAAAAAGGATTGCTACTACCTCAGATACTACCTACTACCTCTGTTCAGTTATAGCTTTTTTGTTGTGTTTTTTGAATAGATTTTTGACATTTCTGAATAAACATTACTTGTTTTTAAACATATACATTTGTGTTGATTTAAAATGTGTCATTAACTGCTGCTTACCAGCTGCAGAAATGTCTGACCCAGCTAAATTTCTTGATTAGATAGATAGATAGATAGATAGATAGATAGATAGATAGATAGATAGATAGATAGATAGATAGATAGATAGATAGATAGATAGATAGATAGATATTTTATTAATCCCAAGGGGAAATTCACATACTCCAGCAGCAGCATACTGATACAAAAAACAATATTAAATTAAAGAGTAATAAAAATGCAGGTAAAAACAGACAATAAACTTTAAATAATGTTAATGTTTACCCCCCCCAGGTGGAATTGAAGAGTTGCATAGTTTGGGGGAGGAACGATCTTCTCAGTCTGTCAGATTAGAAAATCTGGCCTAACTGAAATTGTAATTGAATAGTCCTGATTTAGAGAATCGCTATCCTAAATAATGGGTCAAGGTTATTTCCAAGCACAAACAAAATAAAAATGTTCTGAGTGAAGGCTGGACAGTACACATACTTACTTTTAATTTTTAAGTGAGGAAATAACCTTTATTTCAATTTTTAAATTTTACAGATGCTGGTGACAGAGCACATCATTATACTAAACAAACTGCATATAGAGTATACAAAAACATAAAATTTAACACTGTATCCAATAACAAAATGCAAACATATGAATTATAGATTATGTCATCATTTGTAGAAGAAGCTTCAATTTACGTTTCATAAGCTTATTTTTAAAAACAAACATGATTAGTACTCTTGCTGATTATACAAAAAAAAATATGCTTTAGACCAAATAATTATGTAATTTGTGTTGGTTTATTCTAGAGGTAATTATTCATAAGGTGCAATGATTCCTGCTTATATTTTATTAACATATTGCATTTTTCCTATTCAAAGTTATTTTAATTACTGGATTTACATTAAAAACTAAAAAAAAAAATCAGTTTGAAAGTTAAATTCAATAAATGCTTGGTTTTTCTGTTTAGAGATCCACTACTATTGATGTGCTTGGAAAATCACAACATATTAGGTGAACAGACTCCAAGCCTGTTATTACAAATGCCCCAGACAGGATGGGACATTGAGGCAGAACAATATGGCACAGAACAGGGACAGTGTAGTGCAAGATCCTCTAAGCTGTAATCTGCCAATGGCTAAAGAAAATGTCATGTTTGTGCAATAATTAGTACACTGTTATGCAGTGGCGGAATGTATGACTATATGGAGTCCTCTGAAAAGGTTTTATGCAAAGGCACTACTGAGGAAGGGAGAGAAGGTGTTATCATTTAATATTCCCCTGGAATGATAGGGTTGGGTTTACTAAACATCGCCTAGGTTAACTGAATGCAGAAAGACAAAAGGGAAAGATGACATCCCACAGCTGACAACATTTCCATGTGTACAACCTTGCTTTTCCTTCATTAAGGGCGGCCACAATCCTATCTTGGTAGCCTTTTTAGGTTAATGAAGGTTCATGTGTGCAGGAACACCAGTGGATGCCTGGAGGATCTCAAGCTTGGTGTTCCTATACCTAAGGGACAGCTTTCTTTGACCGCAGCAGTAATATTGGTGAATAGTTACACGTGACTCTGGTAGGGGATTTAAAGTTTATTCAAAGCCAAAGTCAATGTGCAACTTGTAAGAGGGAATGATGCCTGCCTCTGGATAGAAATATGAAAGGTGGAGAAGGAAGAGTGTAATGGTGGGCAACAGAGTAATCCAAGCCACTTGACAATTAGGGACTTATATTTATAAATGAAAGCCCTGAAGAAGGGGCCTAAGTTACCTTGAAAGCTTGCATATTGTAATCTTTTTAGTTAGCCAATGAAAGGTGTCATTTTGCTTGACTTCTCACTACATTCATAATGACTAACACGGTACAACACCCTAGTACTACATACATGAAAGCTCAAGAGACAGCTGGCTTATTATTTTATGCTTTGTGTTGCTCCCAGTGTTTGCCCAATTCTGTCTGGCTATTTTACTTTAACAAGTGTCCCTTTCTGTTTAAATTTGAATTTCTTGGTGGTATTCTAAGTTTGGAGATGTCTCCTATTTTTCATTGGTATGGCCAGAGATGAATTGGTCTGTTCATACAGAGAAAATTTCAGTTTTTGTGACTGGAAGAATGAGATGGTGTGGATTGGCTCCATGTTCCCACATTTTTAGATGCCTCTTGAACCCAATACCGTCGATAACATAACCGGATGAGCGTGGCAGATGAGGACAAAACACACATGAAGCAAGGGGATGGTAACAAGTGTTCAAGTGCTATTATTAAAAGAAACAAGTCAAAACAGTGCTCAAAAAGATGCAGTGCTCCAAAAATTGTCAATAAATAATCCATAAAATAAAGCATGCTGTGGAGGTTAATAATCCCATAAATAGAAAAATCCATTAACAAGTAAGTTAAAACCATCTGGCAAGAAATTAAAATCCCCTCGTGCTTTCCTTTAAAACTGATGCCTCTCCAGCTTATTCTATTCAGATCACGCAGCCAAGAGAGACGTCGACCAGCAGGTACAGACACCCAACACATCCAGCCCGTGTCCCTATTGCCAATCCCACGCTGTCCAAGGGCAACAACGAGCCCTGCTCTGTTCGAACTCCTGCCACTGGCTCCACCCGGTGAAAGTACCTCGAGAGCATAATATTCCCTCCTGCTCCCAAAATGCTCAACAGAAGCGGCCACATGCTCCTCTTTGAGGTTTTACTCCCGTTCGCCTGCTTCCATTCATAACACCGGCTTGTTTTCTCTCACTCTCTTCCTCCTGCCTGCTTCTTTTCACGTCATTTAACCTCCGCTCTCTTTTCTTGTCTTTTTTTCCTTTCTCTTCTCTTTTGCCTGACCATTCTTATAATGCTCTATGGGCGCAGAGTCTCAATCACACGCCACAGGAAGCCAGTGAAGCAACTGAGAAAGACTGTACCTTCACATGCAATTACTGCACCAACTCTTGAGTCACCCAATTGATTAATTATTAAAACGGCCATTCTTTTTGAGCCACGGACCCACTATACCACAGAGAATAAAAATACATGTTACGGGGCAAGTCATAAGAGTACATCAGGTAACAGGCTAAAATAAAAACAGCAAGTAAACAAAATAAGCAATAAAAGTGACTCTCCAAAGTGAAGTCAATAATTCAGTCACAAAACACTGGTTAAAAAATTTACATTTTTTGTAACATGAATCGGTAGAGGTATATATTACAGTACTTTTCATGCTGAATTCAAATATCTAATCAGATAGATCATGCAATGATTTTAAGTGATAATTAAAATTTGCCAAAAAGTTATATATTTACATTATATATACATGCAGTCACCTAAAAAGTAGAAGTGAATAATTTTCTGCTTCAGGAATATCTCTGTTAATAATAATAAATAATAATACATTTTATTTATATAACATCTTTACCCTGCTCAAAGTGCTTCACTGAAATTCAAAATGAACAAAAGGGAATATACAACTTTAGATACAAATAACATGCACATAAAACACTAAAGACAGAGGCAATAAACTAGAATAAAAATAAAAAAAATATACAAAATACTACAGGAAACATCCTGAACAAAGAACACCATTTGTGATACACACACAACTCATCCTGTGAAAGAGGTTAAACTAAAAGAAGAGTCAGAATAACTTTTACTGACTTATAAGCTGTGGATAAAACAGTTAAAAATTTTAAAGTTGAACGGTTGAAGCTGTCTGCCAGAGTGACTGAGACACATAAGGATTGTTTTGATTGTAGCAAATGGGATGTCTTGATTGGCAGATCAATGAACTTTAATTTGTAACATCTGTCTGTATATGTTTTTGTGTATATGTAAACATTCAAGAAGGATTATCAAATTTTACCCAGTCAATATAACCTGGACAGCTCGAGAATTAAAATAAATGTTAAATTATAAAAAATGTCAATTTAAAATTGGGGACAGCTGAGAGGAAATTTTTCCTAGAGATGATAATGAACAAAATTAAAGACTAAAAGGAAACATATTCCATAAAGACAAACTAGAACTGTGGTTTAATATCAAAAAGATGTGAAAGGAAATGCAAACAATCACTAGCTAACAAGCCAAGAGACTTTATGTGACTGTTGAAACTGGACTTGTTTTTGCAAATTAATTGAATAATTTACGTATTTTACAGCAGGCTTGGTTCAATTGGCATCAGATTCAAGACTGTACAAACTTAAACATAACAGTTAACCCATCATTTAAATGAACTGTTTCAGTGTTTGGTAGATTGTGAGGAAGTCCTTAATCTTTATTAAAAGAGTTGTGATTGCCCATGTGCCCATGAGGAATAGATCAAAGAAAGTTTAATATCTAAATCCAGTTACTCTGTAATCCCAATGTGCTTTATCGTTTTGAGCAGTGTCACTCTCGTGCGAGTAGGAGGACATTGTATGGATCAAGTGAAGGTAATTCCATGCCAGGCCAGGGGGTGGCGGGGTGCGCTAAACTTTCTTCTATTGTCTCTGCAGACCAGACACGGGAAAACTTGTCTGACTCATCCCTGTACACATCACTTCCGGTTCCAGCGCCTAAGACGATGCCACTTCTGGTGCCTAGGATGACGTCAATTCTGCTTATGACGTCAAAAGAAGGTCACTTCCGGTTCCCATAGGTCATTTCTGGACTCCACAGAAGACACTTCTATCTAATTTTCAAAACCCACTGCAGCCAGGGACAATAGATGGATGGCTGCTCCAAACCTTTGGGAGTGTGTCGAGTCTGATCATTTCACAACATTGCATTGAAACTTCCCTGAAGAATGCACCCCTTTTAGATTTAAACCAGTACTGTAATAAAGAAGCCAAGAGTTTGGAAGGGGCCTGTTACTTATGCTAAAGAACGTCTGCAAAAGCTACTATATGCCTCACAGCTGAACTTACTGAAAAAAAATTAACAGTGCTCATATTTATCAAGCCTATCAGAATTAGTTTTAGGAATTGCACTCGAAGTCTGATTAGGATAAGAATTTGTCCTACCCTACACTAAGGCTTCACCTTAAATATAGCAATACTAATATTTAAAGCAGTAGTAGAATTAGAAGGAAAAGATAATAAGGAGGGATATTACACTAAGCTTCATATAATTATTGACATTTTGCTAAAACATCAAGAATAATACTCTAACGAGCACAAAGATGAAAGAACAGAGATATACACACACTGAATGAGAATACTTTCAGAAGAATCACATTTACTCTGTTCTTCAAGGAACACCTTATAAAAGAGCAGTTACTAAAACTTGCCACAGCCAAAACTTTGTTGTTTCTGATGCCGCATTCACTCTTCCAGTGTTCTAGATTGTGTTCCAGATTCACATGCCGTGCTTCTCTCCATGATACCCCTTATCTTCTGCAAGGCTCTATTTATCTAATGTCCTGGAAGTCTCTGTCTGCCTTCTTAAACCTTCCCGGAAATGTAAATTATAACACAAATGATACAAGGTTTCAGGGTCAGTCACACATCCATCCCTACCTATCTTCAGGGCATTAGGCTGGCTACTATAATACAGTTTGCACCCATTACCACCTGGGTGTTGATTCTGTGATATCACTTGTCATTCAGAAATGTGTGCATATCCAAACTTGGGGTAATGATCTTCATTTGTGTTTGATGAATCATGACAAGTCCAGGAAAAACAGGGATATACATGAATGCATCTTCCTTTAACATTACCTTACATGGAGTGGGGTGAAAATGCCTAAATCTATGTATATATGTATTATAAGGGTGTTCAAAGTTTGGTGCAAAATTTGATAAATGGTTGGTTATGACCTGGAGAAAGCATATGACAGGTGCCTTGAGAGGAGTTGTGGTATTGTATGAGGAAGTTGGGAGTGGCAGAGAAGTATGTAAGAGTGTACAGGCTATGTATGACGGAAGTGTGGCCGCGGTAGGAGTGACGAATGCATTCAAGATGGAGGTGGGATTACATCAGGGATTGGCTTTGAGCCCTTTCTTATTTGCAATGGTATGATGTTTGCTGATGACATTGTGATCTGTAGCGATAGTAGGGAGCAGGTTGAGGAGACCCTGGAGAGGTGGACATATGCTCTAGGGAGAGGAATGAAGGTCAGTAGGAACAAGACAAATTACATGTGTGTAAATGAGGGGGAGGTCAGTGGAATGGTGAGGATGCAAGAAGTAGAGCTGGCGAAGGTGGATGAGTTTAACTACTTGGGATCAACAGTACAGAGTAATGGGGATTGTGGAAGAGAGGTGAAAAAGAGAGTGCAGGTAGGGTGGAGAAGTGTGTCAGGAGTAATCTGTGACAATTATCAGCAAAAGTGAAAGGGAAGGTCTACAGGACGGTAGTGAGACCAGCTATGTTATATGGGTTGGAGACGGTGGCACTGACCAGAAAGAAGGGAGACAGAGCTGGAGGCAGCAGAGTTAAAGATGCTAAAATTTGCATTGGGTGTGACGAGGATGGATAGGATTAGAAATTACTACATTAGAGGGTCAGCTCAAGTTGGACGGTTGGGAGACAAAGTCAGAGAGGCGAGATTGCGATGGTTTGGACATGTGCAGAGGAGAGATGCTGAGTATATTGGGAGAAGGACGCTAAGGATAAAAGCTGCCAGGGAAGAGAAAAAGAGGAAGGCCTAAGAGAAGGTTTATGGATGTGATGAGGGAGAACATGCAGGTGATGGGTGTTACAGAACAAGATGCAGAGAATAGAAAGATATGGAAGAAGGTGATCTGCTGTTGCAACCCCTTAATGGGAGCAGCCGAAAGAAGAAGAAGTTGGTTATGACATACTCAAAGCATTACAAACATTCATTTTATCCATGACCAAAAAAAATAATGTTACCAACACTTTCACTTTGGATAACATGGCATGGATTCTCTGTGTATATCACGTGAAGTACAAGATTTGTTACAAATATTATTCCATCTCTGTCAAATCAGTTATCTTTTTACGAATCTACTATTCACCAACATTTCCAAAACATCCCGCCTTTCCCAGCAAGTGTGTGACAATCTCTGCCTGAATGCCACCTTCTGGCAGTTCCTAGCAAGTTAGGACAGCCCATGGGCTCTCCAAAATCCTAGTGCAGTTAGGGGTAAATTAAGGAGTTTCCTAAATTAGGAAAATTGAAGAGTAGCACCAGATTTGTATCACTTTCAGATCTGTGAGCCAGTTAGGACTGTTTTACTAGTTTGAGATTCTTGATAAATACAGACACAAGTCATTGGTGTATTCAAAATTTGGCAGTAAGTATAAACTAGCATCCACAATGATGTCATACGTACACAGCAAAAAGAGAATAAGCTGTACATTTTCAAGTGCAAAGAGTTTTTTTGTTGTGCCATTATTGCTATGTAGAGAATCATGCTAAGTGAAACGCCCCACAAAAGTTCTGAAACTCTTCAAGAAAGGTCTACACTTAGATCAGAACTTATATATATTTTTGATTTCATATACTTTGTTAATCTCCAAGGGGAAGCTGTCTTTTCACATTACCTTTGGGGGTCAGAGCACAGATTCAGACATTACACAGCACTCCTTGAGCAATTTTCAGGTTAAGGAACTTGCTGAAGGGTACAATGAAGTAGGATCTATTCTGGCAGTAAAGGGATTTGAACCAGCAACCTTCCAGATATCAGGCAGATAAGAAATGAACAACAATCAAGTAAAATCAACAATGTATTGTGTTCAAATGGTTTTGGTTGATCTCTTTGACAATGATGTACTAAATCTCACCCCAATCCTTCATTGCATCCCTTCCTTGCTTTTGCCTCAATTGGGCTATAAACATCTTGTAAATGTTTTGAGGTGAAAAAATAAATTATTAATTGTGTACAAGAAATAAGAAAAAGCTAAATTTTCCAGGGAGGTTTATCTGTGTTTTTTTCAAACATAGTGCTGATGTACAGTATACACTGCTTTTAATCCACAAAAGGCTTAGCTACATGATATCTGCAGTGAAATATAGATTAATAAATCTGTCTGAGCTGCTGGTTATCAATGATCATTTTAAAACACTATTTACAGTACTGCAGGAGGTTTGTGATTTTTACAAAGATGAAATTGGCTCAGGTCCACCTTTTTTGTTTAAATTGTCTGAGCTGTTGCTCTTCTTAGAACTGTAGCCATCCTTGTGATGTATTCTAAATTGAAAGGATAACCTTAAATTTTGTTTAATTTTTTCATTAATAAAAACAATAAAATAAGGACATATAAAAAGATTACCTGTTGTATTGCTTTGGTTGTCAATCTTTAAATATAGTCAATCTATAAACATAGATAATTGTTTTTTTTTTTGTATATGGGTTGAAGACAGTGGCATTGACCAAAAACCAGCACACAGAGCTGGAAATGGCAGAGTTAAAGATGCTAAGATTTGCATTGGGTGTGACGAGGATGGACAGGATTAGGAACGAGTATATTAGAGGGTCAGCTCAGGTTTAACGGTTGGGAGACAAAGTCAGAGAGGTGAGATTGCATTGGTTTGGACATGTGCAGAGGAGAGATGATGAGTGTATTGGGAGAAGGATGCTAAGGATAGAGCTGTCAGGCAAGAGGAAAAGAAGAAGACCTAAGAGAAGATTTATGGATATGGTGAGAGAGGACATGCAGGTGATGGGTGTAACAGAACAAGTTGAAGAGGACAGGAAGATATAGAAAAAGATGATCCACTGTGGCGACCCCTAACAAGTGGAGCGCAAAGAAGAAGAAGAAGCAGGCTTGGATATTCTGTTTGATTCTGGTTGAAGCACTTGTGGAGTGACTAATGCATTTATATGCCAATTTCTTGTCTTCTGCAAAATGATTTGATTAGCATTTACATTGTTGTTTTATTGTGCGATCAAATCACCTAACACAAAAGGTACCAACTAACCTCTTAGGTTCTTTTCTTAATGGGGGATAGGAAAAATGATAAAATCATCTACAGTATGTAAGTGTTATCTGTAACCTCTTACCTGCTTCACTCTCTGTATTGTATCCAGCAACCTAGGGGCTTCTAATGTCAGGCTGCTTTCTGACTGGGACTGTCTTTATTTCCAAACATTTACTTCAACCCAGTTTCACCACCAATAAAAGGATTCTCATGTGCCCTGCAACTAGACAAGGTTTGGATAATCAAGCCTCTCGACTCAGTGTCTAAATTAGACTGTCACACATGTACATCAGGGAGCCATCTTTCAGGCTCTTATGAGGTAAGCAGTTCCCCACAGGATGAGAAGGGGCGTAGACTCTGAGTATCTTCTCCTTTCTCTCCAGGAACAAACTGCAACCCAAAGAAGACACCTAGTTACAACAAGGACCCTGAGAAGGCACTGCCCCTTACGGTCCCATCGCTATAAGAAGGAGCCACTCCCAGAAGATGGCGTCTCATATTGACCTAATGCTTGCAGAAAAAAGAGCTCCAGATTAAGCTACTTTGATTGTCAAGGCCAACTAAGCCTATCTTTAATTTTTGTTTAAGGGAGAAATCGTGCCGTCTTTTTTTTTTTTTTTTTTAGGAAACGGGGTGATCCTTCTGGTACTCCAGCCATTTTATGGAGTACATTGGTTTCTCTTAAGTCACATTACACAACAAAGACATTGACTTTTAAATTTTTACCTTCAAATTATATATATTTGCATTAGAGCTAATAACAGCAGATATACGACAATACACAGATTTGTACAACCTGGGTGCTTTAAATATTCAGTTAGTCCAAGCAGAAGTAATAAAATGCTGATGATCCTTCTACTTCCAGGGGAGTGGCTTGAGTTGGGGGATTTCATGTTAAATGTACAAAGACTTCCGTTCTGAACTGGAGCAGTGAATATCTCACATGTGATACCCCAGGAAGCAAGGGCAATGGAATATTTTATTGACATTGTTATGTACTTCACTTTATAGAGTATATTATTAATAATATTATTAATATTTGTATTACAAAGAGTTTTTTCCACAAAAAAATATATTGGGACAATTTTAGATTACCTACTTGAGGCAGTGTTAAATTCCCAGAAGATCAGTGGCTGCAGGAGGCATAAGCCTCTCTCCCTTTGGCATTGTAAAGATGCATAATAAATTGTCTGCTTGCAGGACATTTTCTGGTTATCCCTCAGGGGACTAGGGTGGTTTGGTTTGAAATTGTGTTTTTAAGGTACACAGTACTATTAGTGATTTATAATACCCAAACCCTTTAAACATCAAATGTTTATTAAATTATCTAAGCTAATTAATAGGTATGGATCATTGAGTTTATAAAACTGAATATACGTGTCCTTATTAAGCATCACCATATAATAAAAAGTGTAAAAAGTGTAGCTACTTCCTTGGGCAACAGGTATTTGCTTAGAATATTACTGTTTCATAGATACACACAAGGGGTTTCATGCAGTGATTTTTACAGCACATATGGCCAGTTGATTTATGCTAATACAGAAATAACTCTAGCACCTATGGGCAATGCTAATTTTTAGGTAGACATGCTGTCTCTTAATGGTAGCCTCTTATGGTGCATGGCTGAATATATAGGTCTCCAGTCATAAAAGATGAATGAATCTTAGATAACATATAATTTATCAAAAAAAGTGTCTTCATTGTTTGCAGAAAAAGACCTGTAAAACAAACAACAATCTAAAACCTTATTTATACAGAAATATGCTTTAAAAATCTACTTAACCCAATTTTTTTGGAAATCTGAAACATTTTAGTGGTTAACCTGTATCATGATAGTAATGATGCCTTTTAATGTTGACAAGCAACCTTTGAGGCTTTGGCCTATTTTTTTGCTGGGTTGAAATAAACTGATTCTAATGAGCTTTTCATTTTTAAGTTACACTTTCTCACACATAGTAAGGCATTTTTTTCTCTCTCTCTGTAGCTTTCACTCTCTCTTCCTGTTCTTCTCTTTTTCCTAGGTCATCAAATGGAGCTGTTTATAAGGAGAAAACTTTCAGGGGCATAGGGATAGGTGGAGCTAAGTAGTTGTAAATTAGTCTTCTGGGCCTATTTAGGGTATAGCATCACTGACAAAGTAAAAAAGAGGCATCCAGAATAAGACTCCACTATCTCCTTTGATCCCTTGGAAATGTTCAGGCAGTTACGTTCTTTGCATACCTAACATTTAAGTTGTGACACCATTATGAGTACAAGGAAAAGCTTAACATTCTAGCCCAGCAGCTACATAAGTAAATTTCAAATACAATAACAGAAAAACAATAATACAGGTTTTTATTCTTTGATAAACCTGAAATGCTGCATTTTGACCATGTGTAGTGGAGCTGGGCAGACAACTGAGGCCTTCTGAGATTCAAGACACTAATATATCTTTATGCAGGGGAAAGTTTATTAAACCATTCTGATGTAAGGGATATGCACTCAGTTCTTGCTGGCATATTACCCCGTCTAGACAGTGAGGTGCTCATAGACACCTGTCTTCCAGTTATACCTGTAAAGAGCTTTCTGCACTCTGTTACAATAATTTCGTGCAAACTTAGTAATGAACATTGAGTAATTTATAATGTCACATAACATGACATGACATACCACGCCACTCGCTCACTGTTTGGTTTAGCCTTAAAATACAAAAAATTCTTATTTTAGTTTTCAAAAAATAATTATATACATATTTATATATTTCTTATATTATTGTGGATGGTTTGTGAAGATCTGATGAAGGGGTCCTTTTGATGACTTGCAGGGGTATACTGCCAAGAGTCAGAAAATAGCAGGCCACAAGGCCTGAACAATAACAGGTCAGAAAAATAAAACAAAGTTTGTGAAACAAGCTTAATCAAAAACAGGAAAATCAAGCCAAACAGATGTCTAAATCCAAAATGTTATCAAAATCTAAATTAGTTCATCGCCAAAAATCCATAATCAGTCAAACTTGGACATGGAATATACTAAGTTGCCAGTTTATAAACCACCTCACAATGACATCACTCTATGCAACTTCTGGGCTTCATCACCTAGCAACCTACAATCACATCCATACCCAAAATGCATTACAGAAAATTAAAAACAAACAATAATTTATTTTGATTGTGTCATAATGTGTATTTGGAACAAAAATAATGAAATATTCAAACTCTGCATATTCGCAAGTGTGGAAAATAGTCCAGAAAACTAATGAGAAGCATAACAGAAGTCAGGAAAAATATAACGGGGGTTTGGGTGTGTCCCGTATGCCAGAGAATACACATAAAGAAATTAAGAGTTTTTCTTTGTACTGTGTACTCTCCCTTTGTTTCCCTCTTTTTCAATATTTTGATAATAACACGTGCTATGTTTAGATACCCAGCTTTCATGGCATCATCCTCAATTATCTGGGCTATTATTAGTTTTCCCTTAAAGACACTTCTTTTTTATGTTCTGAAACCTTATAGTTTACCTAAAACTAAGGACACCTTATTCTTATGCTGCCTTAAAAGCTTAACTCATTTACACATACAGTCAGGGCCGGATTTATATGAAAAGAGGCCCTAGGCTATTCCACTTATGAGGCCCTTTCACCTTCCATTTTTGAGTTTGTAAATTACATGAGAGATAATAAAATTTTGCTAACAATTTGAATGTAGGCCCCTCTTGATCTTGAGGCCCTAGGCTGAAGCCTAGTTAGCCTATAGGAAAATCCGGCCCTGCATACAGTTTTGAAGAAAATTTTTGTTAGGTTCTGAAACATATTTTTTCCTACCTTGCTTTTTGTGTCCTTTTATTCTCTTGAAATATAACTACCCCTGTAATGCATATCTGGTGTCTCCTGTACATGTATATCTTGCAAGGTGAACATTTAGCTCTTCCATTTGTAAATTTAGATTGTGACAGGAAAGGCATTTGCTCACCACTACATGGGAATGCGTGTATGCTGAATGCCACTACAGACATAAAAGTATAATAACGGATTCTTGACCTTCTGCTTAGAAAATGTATCTCTGTTACCCAAGACATTAATCATGGAACACTCTCTGAATACATGTTCAGTTTAGGAGCCAAATTATTGAGAGCAAGTGCTGTTTGCTTTTTAGTTTTGTTTTGCAATCAGTGAAGCAATTATCTCTTAATATTTAAAGCCTTAAACACTGCTACTTTTAAACTGTATCTTATGCTTTATAGTGCCACCCTAAAATCACCTAGTGGTCTCCTTCTCTTAACAAGGGGTGTGCTCTCTGCAGATTCTGATTATTCCTCACAAGAACATATTTAATTATATACAGTAACACTACCTTCAAAGAGATTTTTGGGGGTTTATAAAAAACTATCTGTAAACAGTATTCAGTAAATTACTGACAACTGGTTAATTGGTGCTCTGACTGTTAGGTCTGAAGGAAAGTCTATAGTTAACAGGACAGATAGAAAAATGGTTGCCCTTAAAAGGACAGTTGAAAAAGCAACCACAAAATGAATGGTTTGACAAAAGGATGGTCAAAATACAGGCCGAAGTCATTACCAAAAAGTTTCAAGTAACAAAACCAAAAGACAAAAGTGAAAAAGGCAGGTAAAAGTACCAAAAAGAATACAAGAATCAAAGTAGCAAAATAACCACTAACCAGCCGTATGTTTTTCAGGAATATCTCAATACTTGGATAACCAGAGTGCTACATCACCAACTTTGAAGTGCCTATCTTATTGAAATACGAGTCATAAGATTACGTGTCACATGCTCAAAATGGTCACTGGCAAAAAAATTACCTCATCAAAAGAGCAAACCAATCTAATTAAAATGTTTTAAAGAAGTCAGTAATTACAAAATTCACAACACTATACATCATTTACAGGAAGGATAGTCTGCAGGTCCCATTTCCTGTAACAAGATGATGTTAATGTCATTACAGATAGACGCAAGGAATTTCTTTCAGTTAATTGGTTCATACACATAACATTGACAAACATTAATTGTAAAAGAATAAATGGCTGTGATACATGAGAGTTGTTTCACCCAGTGATGTCAGGTTGTGCATAATGCTCTGACATAAAATAAAATTGCTGGTTTTCAATGGCCAATAACAACTAAGCTTGAAGTTTGATAGTACTAATTGCTTTTATTTTGGAATAAACTTAATTGCCTATTAAACTAGCACAGATATCTTTGGAGGTGTAGAACAATGAGTATCACAGGGAAAACCCACACAGACGTGGGAAGAACATGCAAACTTCACACAGAGAATGACCAGGAATAGGATTTAAACGCAGGATGTTGTATTCGTGGGGCAGCAACACCAAATACTTTGCCGCCATGCCTCCCCGGTTTTACAATGTAATTAGCTGCAAAATCCTTATATGAAGTCCTCTAATAAATACCACGTACACAGTATACAGTATATTAATAGTGATTTAGTGAAAAATACATAACTTGGTATTATGCTTCCAAACATGATATTACGAGCGTGTACATTTGTAAATTAACATAAAAAAGACAATCCATAAAGAACAAAAATGTGCCATTAAATTGCAAGCCATACAATTTATGCATTTTAAACAAACAGAAAAAGCCAGCATGCCTTATTAAAAAGCCTTGACTGACTCTATCGTTAATCTAAATCTGTGTAGTCAGCATGAGCACCTGCCTGCTTTAACTAACCTGTAATGGATATATATACTACCACACTGCAGATGCAATGGAACAAGGGATAAGCGACAATAAGTACCTGGCACAAACTGAAACAGACCTTTAAAAATGTAGCTAAAATAATACTTAAAAGTATCAGAAGACCTGATGATTTACCATTTTTCCAGGCCTGCATTAATAGTTAGGGTAAATAGGCACCAAGATTAGAACAATAGCACTATTGTCATGAAAGCAGACAATTTAGCTCAACAAAGCTCACTAATCCTTTACATTTTATTTATCCAAAATAGCATTGAGTTGATGATCTCAAAGTACTATGCACCCCACTACTTGGTATCTTATTCCGCATCTCTATTGTTCTTTTTGTGAGGCAAAACCTTGTATTAAATTTACCCTTAGCCAATTTCTTGAAGAACTCATTTTTAAGCAATTGCTGAAATCTACTATTTATATTTCTTCATATATGTAAGCACTTTAATCATGACTTCTCTTGAAGTTGTTCGAACTGAAAAAGCTCAACTCTTTCAATCTTTCCACACACTGCAGTCAGTCCTTGGACAAGCTTAGTTGCTCTTCTAATGACTTTATCTGGTATTGCTACGTCTTTTTTTGTAATACAGCAATCAAAACTATATAATGTATTCCAAATGAAGCCTCACGAGTGTGCTATATAGCTTAAGCATAAGCTTGTTCAACTTGTCCTTTACACCTTAGGCTACAGTACATAACCTAACATCCTATTACCATTCATAATTGCTTCTGTATTATCATGGGTTTCATAGGAGTTGCCAAGTCTGTTAATATATTAATCTACTCTTGTACATTACTTAGCATTATCACACACACAGATATACTTACACATAGGGATCCCGTAGACAAAGTCTCTGGTGAAATCCTATTTGTCAGTCATCCCCCCCAATATTCTACTTAGAACCACACACATAGATATGCTAAATAGACCATGGAGAACACATTTCACAATATCCATAGGAGTTTTTACTTACATAAATATCCTTGGAGCCATAATATATCTCACAATATTCTATAGGAGTCTCTACTTAAGAACTTACTTATCACCAGCACGGACGAGCATACGGGTGTCATCACAACACAATTAAAAGCTCAACTCTTTTGGTTATGCCACTTACCAACCAAACAATATGTCCTGCTTTTACCACAGTTGTCTGTTCTTTTGTGGAGCGACCTCTTAGTCTTGATGAACCCTATGGGCAGGTAATGTGGCTGCCTCCCACACAGGTTTCTTAATTTTCAATTTATTATTTCAATCATTCTAGATATAAAGACAAAGTATGGAAAGTTAAAAGCACTTGGTATTTATTAAAAAATAATACCAGTAGAGTAAAATATCAAAGAAAATCTAGATTGCAAAGTCTGGATATATATAGTCTTTAGAAAAAGCTTATGAAAAAATGTTGAAGATGACTATCCTATGGTGGCTTTTGACTTAGCAATCAATATTGTTCATGAGATGCTTCTGCTGACGATTAAATGAAAATGGTTGTACATCTCTCTACTTCTCCTGATGTCTCTGTTTTCAATGTTTTGATATTGCTTCTCTTTTTTGGTTCCTCAGACAAGGCATATTTATTTTAACATTCCAAATGGGACTCCAGAACATGTGATGTTACACACATTTGATTGGCGGTTGTCACTATGATGGATGACTTTGCTTACAGTTTTTGATCTTCTTTGTATATTCCGGTATGTCTCCCTTTGCCAAGCTGTAAACCAATTTGGAAATTCTGAGTCCCACAGCATCTCCTTCTGTTCATAGGATATAAAGTAATCAATACAGCCTGAAGCATCATCCTGGTCTTCTACATTGTTTGCACAGATGTTTTAAAAGTGAGGTACAATATCAGGAAGAGCAGACACTATGATGTTAATTACCTCCTTAAGTGTTCCTGTCTATTTGAGCAAAACATTTATTTTAAGAAAATACAATTCAGGAAGAGAAGGCACTCTGACGTTAGCTGTGCTTGTAAAATAAGTTTATTTTTGTTTGTGTGAGTAAAAGTAAATAAATAAATACATACAATTTTGAAAACCCACGACACTACAGCTTTTTTATATGTTTGGAGCCAGTAGTGGACGCATCAGTATCTACACTCCAAAGACGTAAGATGTACAAGTTTCAAACATCACATTTTATATTCAAATCCAACATTTTTTTTAAGTAATTATGATTACCATACCTGATGTCAAAACAACAAATCTCCAAATGCAAGTTATTGAAACACTGGGAGAATTGTGCGTGGGTGGGTACTCAGTGTTAATGAGCATCTACGTGATGTTATAGGAGATCTTTGTGACCACAAACCAAAAAAATGCAAGCAAAGAAAACAAAAAGGTCACATCTCTAAAAATAAATAGAAGATTAGTTGAACTCTACATGTGGCATTATTTGCATACTGTGAACAAACACGTTGTGAGCATTTTATGTAACACTAAAAACAACCTCATGGCTACATTATCTGAAAATTACATCATAATTTAATATATTGACACTATACCAGCCAAATGACACAACAAAACTGCTATCCATAGTAGTCAACACCATTGTAGCAAACAATTTTCGCTCTACATTTAAACATAGATTTTCAATGTCCATTGGATACTTATTTTAAAAAGTTTTATTCAGATCAATTGAACTTTTTTGTCATTATAGATTACAGCAAAATGTAAAGAATTTCCTTAGGGCATCTTGGAATAACATCCCAATACATTAAAAACATATAGCACAGTTTAGACAACACACAAAATAAATTCAAAAGAACAAAACAATACAAAATAATGCAAATTTGAAGATATATCAGGTACAATATTTGAAAGTATCAATGTGGTACATAAAATGTAACATGCAAGCTGAATATTATGTATACAAATTTTACAATTATGGTGTATGAACTACATATTTGTAGTACTTTTAGCCAACCTAAGCCTACTTGGGCTTGTTTTTAACTACATGTTTTTGCAAAATGTACTTTAACATTAATAATACATGTAATTACTTTCTCACTGTTATTTTGGAATGTGACAAAAATAAACAAAACAGCTGTTTTTTTTCTGATGATGTAAATAAAACATAATCAAAAACATTCCAGGTTTAAGTTCAGTTAACTGAGTTCCAAGCACAACTGAATGTTCTAATATTCATATATTTCCTAACCTTTTAAATTTTATTTTAGTATCTTCCATTATATTTTGCTCTGTGCTGGGCTAATTGTACATGTGAACCCAGGTGCTTACAGGTGCTATCTAACATATTACAAACACATAACTCTGAACTAAGCAGATTTTAAAAGATAAGTGAAAAACGAGTATTTTAAGTGCTTCAATTTTTCACCTGTGTACCAACTTCCATATAAATTTAAGCAGGAATTAATCTGAATATTTGATCTTTTATCAAACAAAAATACTAAATGGCTACTACATAAATCATCATTCCTATTATGATTCTGGGAAGAAGCACATAAGATGGTAAAATCGCAATACTCAAAGGGGATGCTAGGAAACTAATTAGATAAACTATTTAAAAAATAATTTGTAACATTTTTTCATTCAACCAAAACCAGACATAATCAGACTTAAAAATCCAGCTTCCCCTACAAAACTAACATTGTAACACACCAATGACAAGCAAGGAATACATTGGATTAGCCACTTACTCGCTCTAAAGTACCTGAGGGGAACAAATCTAACAATTTTTTAAATTTAAAGTGAAGTCCTGTATTTTTTACAAAATGAAACAGAGACTCTGTAATGGCTACAATGCCATTATTAAGCAATATGTACAATAGTCCGAAAAATAAGAGGTAGCTGCATTTTTTTTCATTAACAAGCACTACTGCAGAAGTAAATAGGTATGACTTGTAAGGGCATTTACATATAACTTAAACTGAAATAAAGGCAATTAGAAGGCAAGCTTCACTTAATCTAGCCCTTAATTATTTTAATAGAATTAACATTGACGGAAGGATCCAGGGATTTATGGCTATGCTACATTTTTTATGATTAGGAATTAAAAAGATCTTCTGCATTTACAGCACTAGCTTAAAAGTCATGTGTCAGGATAATGCTGCACATTTCACAGCAAAAATATGGTTACATTAAAATTAGCAATGATATTGATTTTGTCTACATACATGTCAATATAAAGAGGAGAGTACACACACCATTAATAGAAGTTAAATAATTAAAATCAAGAAAAAGACAAATGTGTTCTACTAGTCAATAGTAATTCCTCTAGTTGGGCAGCACTGATATATGCCTATAGATGTTCTCTGCTAATTATAATGATACTAGTGCTTTTTGGAAAATCTACGGTGTAGTGTAACTCAGGAGCAGAGATGAAGCTGAAGAACATAAGAACTGTGTAAATTATGTCCATATGCATGTGTACTCTTTCCAAAATTACATACTTTCCTCTGATGCTTTACAACTCACAAATGCCTTGCAAGTCTCAAAGTACTTGTAATTCAGATATGTGCTATCCACAGAGTCTTAAGTGTGACACCTTCAATGCACTGCATAGTACATTTTATAATTCACAAACTACATGAATTTAATCATTCTTGTATTAAATAAAATAGTAAACACACTGAATCAGACAGTGTTGCAACCCATTTAAAATATTTACACAGCAGTGTCCAGTCTTGTCACTTTCAGAAAAAAGGCTTAAAATAAATCAATTATCATCCTCATCACTGAATGTTGCACATAACGTTGTTTTGTCAGAAAAATAAATTAAAAAGATATACATTTGTCAGTCAGGAAATTTGACCATAATTTAAATCATGATAACAGGGCTAGAAAATGGACAGATGAGGTTTATACACTTTTTCCATATTTCATTTTCACAATACATGTAATAATCTTAATTTAATAATAATACACTTACAAATTGTACTTTTATATGCTCCTTGACCCATGTATTTTGTGCTGGTGGCAGAGAAAAACAATTTAATCTCATGTTTTCATAGAGAAAAAAATATAATGAAGCCCTGGACAACAGCAAGTGATCTGAAAAGCATCCATGGAAAAAATAAAAAAATCTCTATTAACTTGTGGCATAATCCACATGTCTGTTATCCATTAATATTGTCAGAATGTGCATGCATTTTTGCTAAAATATTAATACTTAAAGAAAACAGTGCAAAAGATAAATTGGAAAGGCAGGCAGGATTGATGAGTTGGAAGGGGCAGATCCCAGATAATGTAAAAATATTCTACTCAAACATTGGGGAAATAGTGTCTAATACTATTGTGGTATACCTCATTGAGCCTTTTATGGATAAGGGGAGAAATGTCACCATATGGCAATAGTTTACTTGCCAAAAATAATTCACCAAAATAAGATATCAAGAAATGATCAAGGTGGCAACCACATAGAAAGTGCATATGCAGTGCCAAGTGACAAGAGGCACTCACAACAAATAAAGAAGAAGTGCTTAATATTTCAGCAACCTGTGCTGACTGCTTATACTGGCTGCTTTGGGATTAGTCAGCTTGCCTCTTGTAATATACATATGTATACAGAAAAATATGTGATTATTGCTGTAAATTTTAAGCTATTTACATACAAAATATTAGTTTCTCACTCATTTGTCATTTTATGTGCCAGGCAGAAAGAAGAGTTTTGCTTGCTTTTCACTATTATATTTTATACAAAGCAGTTGCATGACTCTGGAAACCTTTTAATTAAAAACATATATATTAAGGAGCAGGGTACCAACAAATTGTTTATTTTTTAGTCCATCTGTGTTTTTTGGGTGTTAGGGCAGTAAGTATGAGTATGTGCTATACATATTACACGGTGCAGCATCATGGGTTATAGTACGCAAAAATGCAGTGTAGTTCTAGTGGCACACTTACTTGCCTATAGGCACGGATCGGCCCGATCATCTTTTTAGGTGTGTTTACATATTGTGCAATAAGCACCAACTGTCATTTTCACGTCTGTCTACATGAAACAACCCTTTTCCCAGTTGACTGATTTTGTTGAAATTTGTACTTATTCTTCAAGGAAACCTGTTGATAAAGGTTCACTATCATTGACATATTTCGAATACAGCCAAATAAACAAATTTTGAAAATTTCAAAATATCCCATGGAAAAGCATTGCTAAATTCAAACTTGTTAGTCTTAACAGTGAGAAACATTCTGTGCAACCTCAGTTATGGCTTACTTTATTATTTCATATTTGCCTTAACAGAAGTTACTTCAAGTTATTTGAATTTTTTTGATAGCAAAATAGATACTCAATACAAGCCAGTCAAACTCCAGAAGTGGTAGGAGTGAGAACCTCTGGAGCACTGGCTGTTGCTTGAGCTACTATATGTACTCAGTATTTACATTATGCTAAAAATAACCTTACAGCTTCATTATCTGTACATTATAATGATTCAGTTCTTGTCAGATACTAATATTTTTTTAAGAAAAGCTGCAGTTCTGCTCTCCATTATGGTCCAAAGCAACCAGCAATTTTCTCTTTAGATTTTAACTGTACATCACACACATCTTTCATAAATGTTATGTTTAAGAAATTTAAACTACAATTATTTTTAGACCCTCCCAAGAACTAAGAATATAGTACATCAATCAATTACATTTTTACATCACTTGAATTGGAATCTGCTGTCTGTGAAACCTATTAAGCCACCACAAGTCTATTTGGGCTACATTTTTAACTACAAGATATTGTAAGGCACTGTTAAAAAATATGTGTTTAATGTAATCTACAAACACATGTAATTGCATTCTATTATAATTGTAACTTTTGTATATCACTTACTGTTACAAATGTATTTAATAAACAAAAATTTGATAACTGATTCTTTGATGAAATAACTAAAAAATATAAAATGCTCCAACTTTCAGATCAGTTATCCAAGTTCTCACGTGTACCAGAATGGTATGCCAAAGCTGTGGGTGTGGGTGCCTACCTATTTTGACTAATCCAAAACGGACACAGAGCTTTAGTGCTACAACAAAACAAATAAGAACAATGAATAAGCAAAACTGAATAAAAAAGAAACGGACTCTGAACAAACAGTTTAATTCTAATTGCTGCGACTGTTTTGTTGCATTTGGACATCTTGAAGCCAAGGTTATCAGTATATGACTTTCAAGTGGAAATACTATATAGTATAGTATAGTACAGTATAGACAAGTCTAATTGTTTACATTGTTTGGCTTGACCGGCTTGTGCATACAACAGCTCATTACATTACAGTAATTGATACAATGTACTATACACCATACCTTTTTACTTTTATGACATAACTAGCAAAATACCCACGCTTCGCAGTGGCGAAGTACTGCCTTAAAATTTTTATTAAGAAGAAAAGTAAACCTTTTTAAACTGAGGGAAAATATACAAATAATTATTTGTTAAGGATCTCTTTGTATACCACGTTGTCAGTTCGGCCCTCCGGTTGTAATATGACCAAGCTATGCGCTGAGCTCACTCTTGAGCCTGCAACGTACAGTTGGCCATGTGAAAAGCAATCTTGCCTCAATTCAGTGCCAACCTTTTGTAGGGTCTGTCCCTGAGACTTATTAATTGCCATTGCAAAGCAGAGCCATACTGGAAATTGGAGGCGTTTGAATTGAAATGGGTTTCATCGATAACTTCGCATCCAGCTTTTGAGAGTTGAAACATTCATAAACATCAAAGTGTCCACTACTCAAATCGTCACCTGTGAATCTAAGATGTTTAAGGGGCATTGGCGGTTCTCCAAAGGTGTAAAATATTTGGCCATTTCGGTACACTTGAAAGCGACAACCGAACAATTCAGCGGCAGCCATCAACTCACATGCAGAATCATAGGTGAAGGGCTTAAGCATTTCACTCTTATAGTGCTCGTGTGTAGTATAATTATCTCCTGTACCGTCATCAGTCCACACCTTGAACCTGTCCCAGTCATTCAATACATAGGACACAATGTTCCTCCGGATATCAAGAGTGAGCCTGAGATAGCCGTGCAATATGTAACACTGAGAATGGAAAAGACAAGGTGCCATCTGCGGGCATGGAAACCACTCGGTAAGAGACAGTTGTTTGATCGATGGTGATCACCTCGATAGACATGTTAATGGGGGTACGGTTGGAACGATAAAGGAAATGTGTACCTGAACAATGTAAACTAAGTCTAAAATACCTACACAATAACTGTAATCGTAATAAACAAACAATAAAACAGCAGAGAAGCCGTGGATTAAATAAAAAGTTATCAACAGGGAGACGTGAATACCGTGGCGAAGCAAGGAAGGGAATGAAGAGACCAGAGCGAAGACAGCCTATTAGCGCTCCGCATTTGTGCTTCCTTTTCATCGTCCCGGACGAAATAAAGTTGCAAAAATTTGTGTTCCTCAGTCGGCATAGGTAAAAGACTGCCAATCAAGTGATACACTTGTCCCTGGACTTTAAATGAAGGCATAAAATTTCCCTCAATGATTTGGTTAGCACCAAATGACATCATTTGAAATGAGCTGTTGTACTTTTGACTGTTGTTCAAGAAAAGCTCACTTTGAAGATGTTCGCACATTTAACAGGCCCTCAAGAAGGTCAGGAAGCTTATGTAAAGGAGTGAGAGAGACTTTACCACCATTACAGCACAAACCAGGAGACTCGCATTTCCACCTATGAGCTTGACAATACTCACAGTCAACATCCATGGATCCAATGTGTACTGTTTTGTTGTTTTCGTATGAGCCGCCTTAGAAGCTCTATTAACTTGTGGATTTGCCTGCGAGTATTTAGCGACAGTGTGTCTATGTGGAATTTTCTGTGAGTATTTGGCGGAAGCGTCACGAAGTTGTTTCCGTCTAGCTACATCAGAAAATGTACAACAACGTCTGACACACCTCCTTTTTACTGTTTTCTCACAGCTTCCAAAATAAGTATGTACATCGGTTTCGGTTAGCGCAGGGAAGCCGCCTACCAAATTTCATGAAAATGGGGCCATAAATACGAAAGTTTAACATAGCGGACTTTGTCGACCGTTATGACCGTTACGCATAGAATTTCGAAATGAAACCTGCTTAACTTTTGTAAGTAAGCTATAAGGAATAAGCCTGCCAAATTTCAGCCTTCTACCTACACGGGAAGTTGGAGAATTAGTGATGAGTGAGTCAGTGAGGGCTTTGCCTTTTATTAGTATAGATTTCACTATGAACAGTAAACAAATATTTTACTGTTTTTGTGGAATGTATCATTTAAAGTGATCTGTTGTGCTTGAGCAAACCATTTGTAAATTAATTAAAGTTTTCCTTTATTGAAATGGGTACAACAGAAACACAGAATTTAGATTTGAAGGATGGTGAAAATGGTGCTTCATATTAGATTCACCACCTGCTGGAGTCTTGACAGCATTACTCGGTTTGGAATTTACAACAAACTTAAATAATATAAATTGCAGTTGTCAGCTTCCGCAAAGTTGGGCTAGCCTCTGATATCTACACTTAACACAGAGATCTTAATCGTAAAATTAGAAATGTTTGTTGGAATCTAATGTATCCTCTCCAACTGTATGGGTGACAGCTTTCATAAACCAACCTTCCCTGTTGCACTTCACTGTGCACTGGGCCTCTTAACCATTAGAAGGAATTTATGAAGTATACATTCACAGTACTGCTTTAGCCCATTTGAATTTCAAACAATAAAAGTTTGTTTTGAATGTATATAACTTACATTTAGCACAGTTTATTTTATGGTTATGACTCATTGTATGATTTTTATGTGATGTTTAACATATGCATTCAGGTCAGTGAAGAGGAAATATGGAAATTAAATACTTCTTGAGATCTGTTGCACACATTTCTGCAATAATAAAATGTGTATTTCTATATTCTTTTTTAGATGTTTATTTAAGCCAGAATATTTCTTTTGAGTGGGGTTGTTTAAGGTTAAAATTTTAAGAAAAAAGTGTTTAACTGCTGCCTTCACAGATATAAGAGTGGTTGTTGTGCCCAGTGGGAAGATGTCATTGTTAATATTCTATGATTGTAAAGAAATACAGGTTTATAGTTTTTGTAGCACATAAATCTCTCTGCTCTTCAAGTCCCAGTGGAGAGGACAACTTGGTTCAAACCTTTACTAGAACACTGCTCATGTGGCATTTTAAGCATATATTTTAGGAATAACATTACAATGCATACAATATTGTATCTAATTTACTTAGGAAATTCTGACCTAATTTATAGCCCTGTAATACCTTTAGGCATTAATAAAATATGTACCTAGTATACTAATTACACAGAGGTCCTCATTTGTTAGATGATGCATACTGGTAAGTCACAGGGTAATGTTGCATTAATGTATCAAGGATACAAAAAAAATTTGAGAAAATATCTGGATTTTATGTTACTGCCAGCACCTAAAGATTTTATATACTAAAACTCCCTCCCATGTAAAATTAAAAATAAGGCTATTTGGCCATGTGCTGTGATAAGGGAATAGGCAATTATCTAAAATCACATCAGCTACTTAATCATGACCTGGAGGCATGGAACTAGAGGGACATTAACTACCCTAAGCTCATGAAATAAGCATGAAACAGAACCTGGATCTCTAGGATGAATGTTCATGCGTACCATCTGTGTATTACTGAGGTGCCAATACTTTTTTTTAACCTCAGCAGAAATAACACACAGAATCCTATTAAATAAACTGCATTAAATATGTTGCCATTTAATTTATAAGCCTTTTAAGCCTTTCAGTTATTTGCATTTACATAAATTGTGTTATGCTACAGCTCATTACTTTTAAATTTTTATTTAATAATAATCAATAGACAAGTGGACTCTTGTTCCTTTCCTTATTGACATCACATATGACACAGACCCCCCTTTTGCTTTGTGGGAGATGAATTCAAACTGTAACTCTGTGTAGTTTAGTTGGGTTAAGTATGCAGGCCTACCAACTGTCATCCACCAAGAAGAACAAGTGCCAATATAATGTGTGTTTCTCAGATTTCATTTTAGAATTCAAATGAATGTCAAATATGAATTGCTCTTTTTATGGTTGCTTACCTCCTCTGCTCGGTGGGACATCCTGAGTGTTCGTGAGATCCCCTTGAGGTTGCTGGATATCATGAGCAGCCTGTACACTGGTACTGTGAGTGCTGTGCAGAGTGGAGGCAGAACCTCTGTTTTTTTCCCAGTTGATTCTGGGGTTCATCAGGGGGTGTGTTCTTGCTCTTACTCTGTTCAATGCTTGTGTGGACTGGGTGTTGGGCAAGGTCGTGGGGTCCAGTGGCTGTGGAGCATCTGTTGGTGAAGAAAGATTCACGGATCTTGACTTTGCTGAAGATGCTTTGATCTTCGCAGAGTCAATGGAGGCTCTGATCTGGGCGTTCGAGAGACTGAGCGAGGAATCTGAGTGTCTGGGCTTGCAAGTGTCCTGGATAAAAACCAAGATACAGGCCTTTAATGACCTCTTAGGCACAGCCTTCAGCAGTGTGTCTGTCTGCAGAGAGAGTGTCAACCTTATCGAGGGGTTTGCTTACCTTGGCAGTGACATTCGTTTCTCTGCTGACTCTTCCTATGAAATCAGTAGACGGATTGGGAGAGCATGTGGGGTCATGTGGTCACTGGAAAGGGGTGTGTGGCATTCTCGATATCTATGCAGAAGGACGAAGGTCCAAGTCTTTTGAATCCTGATGCTTCCTGTCTTGCTATATGGTTGTGAGACATGGACGCTATCCAGTGACCTGAGACAAAGACTGGACTCCTTTGGTACTGTGTCTCTCCGGAAAATCCTTGGGTACCGATGGTTTGACTCGAATGAGTGGTTGCTCATGGAGTCCAAAATGAGGCATATTACCTGCATTGTGAGGCAGCATCAGTTACGGCACTACGGTCACATGGCGGGTTTCCCCAAGGGTGATCCAGCTCGTAAGATCCTCATTGTTAGGGACCCGAGTGGCTGGACCAGGTATCTTAACAACATGACTTCGTTGTACAGAGGAGTATAAGTGCTTTAACTAGCCAGAGAAAAAGTAAAGACCATAGACTCTTTTCATTCTGGGAAGTCTTAAGTAGAGCTACAATTTGTAATGATCCAAAGATACTCCAACTGCAAACACAAAACATGATGAAGCAGTTATTTCTCATTAAGAGAGACATATTTTATTTGCTGGGAACCTCTCAAAAGTTTCTTATCCTGTCGTCACAACAATCCTTGACAACACAAGTCACATTGAAAACATATTGACTGAGTCAGGACTGAGTTTGTGATAGATAAACATTTTCAGAAGTGACAGGAAAACATTAAAAGTAGGTACAAGTTTTGAGAATATTGTGTTAAAATAAACAATCTATTGACATAGCTTCTTTTTTATCCAACTGCTAATGCTAATTTATGTACAGTAGCTTCTTGTTATAAAACAAGTATTTCCATTTCATCAGGAATTCAACAATATTTGTGCATTTTTTTTTGTCTGTTCTCTTTTCATCATATCTTTGTTCTCTTCTCCGCTGTTTTAACACTCATGCTATTGTGAAATCATCAGATAGACTATAGCTGATGCATCTCCATGCAGTGGACACAGCATCACGCGACATCAGAGACGCAATTTGTATAAATGAACATGGCAAACATAGAACTGCTGGATCTTGTTTTGACGAATGAAGACAGCATGTGATAATAGAAAAGAAAAATGAATTTTGTTAGCTTCATTTTGTTAACTGGAAATAGAAAGTAAATAACTTTTAAGAAACAGCAAAAAGAAACATTTCATTTTGTGTTCTGACTATCTCAATATTCATCACAAACTGCTTGGTAGGTGACTTTTCTTCTTCTTCTTTCTTTTTTAAAGTTATTTGCTTGGTTGGATTGTGGTACATTGTTCTTAAATGTTTCAGTCTGGGGATTTCTGTTGTTCTAACAGAGTTCTTTCTACAATTCTTTGTCTTTGCTCTGTATTTTTGGATACCTTGCTGGTTTTCCCATTTAATACCAGCAGATGAAAAACTCCTTCAGTGTGCTGTCAATGAGTCCCTGTAGAATGCTAAACGTTTGCAGTCCCAGTTTCCTTTTACTATGTGACTTCACATTCTTGGGTCTAAGTACATTTCTCAAAGTGTTGTACCTAAACAGTGTTTATAAGGGAAGCTATCATTATAGCCATCAATTTACTTTTTTGCTGCTTGTTAGGTAAACTAATACATAACATGTGCGAAAATCTCATAAACAGATTTGTTTGATTATCTACTTTAGTTGTAAGTCTGGCTAATGTGTTCTAGAGTTCAAGCCTTTTACAAAGAAGTGATTCCTGATTTCTATCACGAACAAATTCCTTTTATTTTTAACAGTGTCCTTGAATATGTATATGTATATACAGTAGCTATATAGACTTCTGTTGAGAATATAGTAGACCCTGATAGCTGTGATGAAATTTTACTGTAGAAGAATTTTCTGTGCTCAATGAAGCAGTTGACACAGTAGACTCTCATATAGTGAACTGTTCTGTACTGTACTTATTAATGAGAAACCAATAGAGCTTAAAGTGGACACTGGAAGGCTCTAAATTGTCAACAAAAAGTGAACTATTCTGTACTGTACTTATTAATGAGAAACCAGTAGAGCTTAAAGTGGACACTGGAAGGCACAGTAGACTCTCAATTGTCAACAAAAAGTGAAATACTCTGTACTGTACTTATTAATGAGAAACTAACAGAGCTTTAAGAAGACACCGGATCCAAGTACAGTGTCATTTCTGCAAAAACTCATGCAAATATACTGTACTCGTTGGAGAGAAATTTGCCACATCAAGGAGCATAAAGCTTATTGAATAGTGATTTTGCTACAATTAGTAGTGTTTTTCTAATGTCATAACTTTCTTTGGTATCTACAAGAACGTTTTTATAATTCTGAACATAATTTTGAATATGTTTTTACTGCTAGTATTAATTGTGGTTATAATGTAATGGAAATTGTTTTTGATACAATTATTATGTAAAAAATTCTATGATGCCATTTTTGTCATGTATAACACCTTTTAGTTGAGGATGCATTCTTAGGGTTGTTAGGTTATGTGTCCAAAAAGTCATATAGAGAAAAGTTATTGACATTTTAACTCACAAGCTGTATTGTAGAGTTTCCAATGTCAAAGATTATGGTTACTTTTTATAAAAATCTTGTGTGTCTTGTTTTTGTTTTTGATATTTTTTTTTGGCAAATGAATAGCCCACATTTTGGTTTAGACAAAAGATAAAAAAGCTTGACTGGTTTTGATCATTTACTACTTTGACTATTTACTTTGCTTCATCGTCTGACTAGTCTTTCTCTTCCCATGACTACTTTTTGTCAGTGCACATATGGCCTTAAAGAAATTCAGACATTTGCCTCTCAAAGTAGCTTTCTTGCCGTTCATCAAGTAATATCCACAACCTAGTGTACAGTCATTACTAGGGTTAGAAGAGAGCTTTGGAATGGGATTCAGTTCACTTAAAAAGGAAGTTCACCCTCTTAATGGGTTTATCAGGGTCAGCATTGTCACATGTACAGAGTACAGTGAAATTCTGATTTGCATGTGCTAATCAACACAAATGAAAAAGAGTTTCTTCATGTCAGATCTTAGAAAAAAGCCATTCCACAATGAAATACTGTGATATCTACCAGCCTGTGACACATAAAGCTTGTTTTCAAGAAAGCATTCCAATTGAGTATTTATCTTGTAGCCTAACTCAACAGAGATGCACTATGTGCAAATAGAAATAAGTTCTAGTAGCTGTTTTATGTGCATGATTCAAATTCTATACTTTCTATACTTATGGAAATCTAGATATAAACGGATCATTAGCCATTAACAATGATTATGAACAAGCTAGTAAATAGTGCCCTGGCCCTTTGGCAATGTATGCTACTAACTAAATATTGACATAATCTGCAAAATGTAAAGCACATGAATCTTGCTGATGTTTTGTAGCTTACACCCAGAATGATGAGAGAACAACAAAAAAATGAGGCAGGTGTCTTTGAAGTTATGACATTCAAGCACATATTATCCTCTTGGGTTGATGAGCTAAGGAACCACACTCCTATGGACACAACTCTCCATAAGCTGAGTAGCATTATCAGTTATATCAGCTATAGTTGGCCATATTCTCAAACATGTCTCCCAGTATAAAGTCACTGGTACTTTCCATATATTAATTAACTCATGGCGAAAGATCCAAAATAATGGTCCCTAAGTCATTAGAAAAGAACTATATAATACTGTACACAGAGACCATTGAAGCACTGAATCAACTAAATACAAACCAAGGAATGGTGTTCTGGTCCTCAGTATCCATAGATATGATGTGATACATGTTCATATTCAGTTTGCAGTAGTAATAAGTTACATCAGCAGTTCACCTACACCCTATTATAGGTCTAGCATAGTTGACACTACCAACAGATGTGTTTAAATAGAACGGTTAACTTCAGAATGTTTTGATATACAGTAGACATAATTTGTGATCTGGCATCCAACACTGTAATTAGAAACAAAATGGGCAGTATATCCTATTACATATAGCTGAAGTTTCTCTCAAAACATTGTCAGCACATTGCACTGAAAAGAATAAGCTATAAAGTAAGTTGACTTATTTTTTCCATCATGATTAAATTGATTCGGCAGAAGGATTCCTCTATGATGTCTATTGGCATATAGCTAATTTAGCTCAAATTCAAGCCAAACTTTCACAGTTTGACTTGCATAATGAAATTTTGTAATAACTCATTTGCAGGCATAAGTAGCTATGATATCAGAAGAAGACAAAGAAGATCAGATTTTAGAATCAGGAATTAGACGTTACAAGAAATGGCACTGTTCCCAATTTCTGTATTTATTGGTTGTTTGTTTTTTGTAATTTTCAGTTTAAAAATCTTTGTTATGCAAAGTTTTTTAAAATTTCAGAGTTGTATGGAACATCAAGTAAGATGATTTGTGTTTTCTGTTCAATAAAATTAAGTTTATCGTGGAGCCGGAGAGCGGTGACATGTTGCATTTTTGTTGAACATGCAAATAAGAATTTCACTGTACCCTGTACATGTGCAACATGTGACAGTACTACTACTACTACTTCATTATTTATTTTAAGACCGAATACACAGACTGCTGCATAGCAGGTAAAGTGTACTTATTACCATTAAATATAAATTCATTTTAAGATACATACTACTTTGCAGGGTACAAAGGCCGTCCTAGCAGCAATGGTCAGAAGGCAGAACTCATCCTTGGATGGTGCACAACTCCATTGCAAGGCACTTTTATACACATACCCAAACTTATTCATATGAGGGATATTTTAAGGTGCAAATAAACTCACAAGTATTGTTCAGCTAAAGTCCATTCTAATAATGTAACTAGACAACGCACTGGTTAGACCTCACCTGGAGTACTGTGTGTAGTTTTGGTCTCCAGGATACAAAAGGGACATAGCAGTGCTAGAAAAAAGCCAGAGGAGAGTGACTATGCTGATTCTAGGACTACAGGTAATGAGTTATGAGGAAATATTAGTCTTTTCAGTTTAAGCAAAATAAGATTAATGGGAGACATGGCTTAAGTGTTTAAAATTATGAAGGAAATTAGTACAGTAGATTGAAAAAGTTACTTTAAAATTATTTCATCAAGAACATGGGGACACAGTTGGAAACTTGTTAAGGGTACATTTTGCACAAACATTAGGAATTTTTTATTAATACAGAGAGAAGCACAGACAGTTAGAATAAGTTATAAAGTAGTGTGCTAGAATTTAGGTACTTTCAAAACTAGACTTAGGTGTTATTTTGGAAAAATTAAGAGACTAGGACTGACAAGTTTTGTTGGGCTGAATGGCATGTCCTTTTCTAGATTGTTCTAATGTTCTAATAGGAATTCATGATTATATAGCATTGACAACAAAACTGCCAGATACAGATTGACTTCATAATGGTGAAAGGCAAGCTAGATTTTACATTGATAGATCTTCTTCTTCTTGTTTCGGATGCTGGTTCAAATCCTGTTACTCCCAGAAGGGATCCTACTCCTTTGGGCCCTTGAGCAAAGCCCTTAACCAGAAAATTGCTCTGTGGTGCTGTACAATGACTGACTCTGTGCAGTGACCTCCAAAGGTCATGCAATAAGACAGTTTCCCCCTGGGGCTTATTAAAGTATATCAAATCAAAAATTTCAACTTAATTAGATAAACTTGCTTTAACTGTGTTGCAACAAGCGATGCTTGTTTTTCTTTTTTAGACTGCTTTACATCTGGCTGTAATGGAATGTCTGTCAACAGTCATCAATTAACTTAGCAAAACAACACATAGCTAAAGAGTAACTGGGTTATTTAAAGAGAATGAATTTCAAGAATTCAAATTCTTCATGCTCTTAGTCAAAGTGAATTTCAAGACAAAAGAATAATTAAAAAGTATTAAAATTTAACACTCCCTCCTTTCTTTAAGAACATCCACACATCTGAGGTTTCCCTTTTATTAATGCACTTAACTTTAATCTCTTTAGTATAAGATGTTCAGTACAAATTTCTGTGTTGGTTTATGTATACTGTTTTTATACTGTATATTTAATACTAAGATGGACCTCACTAAACAGTTTCATCCTCTTTTCTAGTATTTGTCAAACTTGGTCAGTAATTAGAATGCTCTTCATTTTCATGTTTCTTAATAAATCAGGAACTCTTTTGCTACATTTTTCTATTTTATTAACTTCTTTTTTTGATAAATTTTCTAGTAATGAAAAGATATGTTTTTTATAAAAAATAAAAAGTAAGGAAAAACCTCTACTACACTATTCATTACGTAAACTAATGGGTATCTTCACTATTCACAGATTCAAGTGATTTTTAAACTTCTTCCCAGCATGAGCTTAATTTGGTCTTAAATGGCATTGGGAAACCCATGGTGCCTTCAGACAAGACAAATCAATCACTCCTTTTACACTTTGAGGTTTCTCGGTGAAAATAAATGATGCTGTACCTGTTTTTGCCCTTATATTTGTCATGACAATTAAAAAAAAGGTTTTAAATGTTAATTTTAAGCAATAAATTAGACACTGTTAGGTGGGGTAAGCTAAAAATGTTAGTTATTGACTTTTAAAAAAATAGTATTTATTGATTTTTGTAGATATTTTCCATAAAATACACACATTTTATGTGAGTGCATTACTTGCTTAAAAAATAACTTTCATCTAGTTTACTTTGTCTTCCATAGTACTAAGGTAAAAAAATAAAGTATTTAGGTACATGGTAGCTGGTTACGGAATGTTCAATTAGAATGCTACATTTTCCAATTAATCCATTTTTGCCCATTAAACTCGTTGATTCTGTCATCATTTATCATGATCAGTTTAATAGTGTCTCCCATTGACCTGTTCATCTGGAATACCTGCTGCAACCCTTTTCCATTTTGCAGCCCATTAATTTTACAAATTTTAATTGTGTATATTTTTGACAGCTTTAATTTCTTTCACATCCTAGCATGATTTTATCAAGCATTGCTTTTTAAATTAATATTGCATTAGTGGCAAGAGAAGAATAACTAAACAGGAGTAGTTATATCAAGAAAATGAATTGCACATATTCAGATATCCATTCAAATTCTTACTCTTATATATCAGAACATGTGGGAAGCTGGAGCCTATACCATCAGCTTTAAGTAAGACATGGGCAGTAAAAAGGCCATTACAGTCCACACTTACTGATAAGTTTAGGGTCACCATTTAAACTAATGTTTATATCTTTGCTGCGTTGGGTTGGCACCCTGCCCAGGATTGGTTCCCTGCCTTGTGCCCTGTGTTGGCTGGGATTGGCTCCAGCAGACCCCCGTGACCCTATGTCCGGATTCAGCGGGTTGGAAAATGGATGGATGGATGGATGTATATCTTTGGGATATGTGAGGACACTCACAGAAAGTCCAGATAAATAAAGATGGGATCTCTATATATAAATTGTTGGTGGTCAACTGACATCCTGCAAAATAAGGGAAGTAGCTAGCAAAATACACAGAAAATAAAAAAGCAATCAGCATTGTCAAAGTAAATCTTTATAAATCAGTGAGAGCAAACAGCACCTATCATAGTATGGTAAATCACATAAATATAGTTGAAGTCATCCTCATAAATGAGTTAAGGAGAAGGAAAGACACTAGGAGAATTAAAGGCAACCATGAAACTTGATTTGCATAGAAGGGACATTGTTGAACAGGGACAAGACAGGTGCCCAAGAATTTACCTTTCAGACTTGTGTCTTTAGTGTTAAACAGCTCTTATGGTTCACAAACATCAGGCACCACCAAAGGTTGCTTCGGTGTAAAGGTGTTATAGCATTAAGTGGTGGTTTCTAACCTTGGAAGTGATTTTGGGGCTGTTTTTTGGAATGTTAATAATGATATCAAATTTGGCAGTAGAGTTGGAGCAGTGACTAACCTGAAGGGAAAAATTGAAGCTAGAATCTAAAGAGTGAATAAATAATGGTATATAGTAAAAACTGTTGAATATAAACTGAGGGACGTTATGCTCAACCTATATAATGAGACCACATCTCAAGTACTTTATACAATTGCTGGTCAATATGCTACAAGAAAGACCAAACAGCACTTGAAGCTATGCAGAGGACAGTAACCAGGTGCACCGCAGGACTTAAGAACATATCTTACTCTGATATACTCAGAAAATTAAAACTGTTTAGTCTCGAGAAGAAGAGGCTCCGTGGGGACCTAATTCAGGTCTTCAGAATTCTTAAAGGAACTAACAAAGCAGGTCCAGCAGAATTCTTTCAACTAAGCTGTGAATTATGCACTCTAGGACACCAGTGGAAATTAAGGGGAAATGCATTTAGGGCTCAAACCAGGAAACTCTTCTTTACGTAAACAATTGTGGGAGATTGGAAACAACTAGAAGAAGCAGATACCTTGACAGCCTTTAAGAGTTATCTGGAAAAGATATTGGGATACCTACGCTATTAGCCAGATAAGCAAACTTAAGTTGCTGAATAGTTTCTTATTTTCATCTTATTTTTTTAGAACATTTCATAAACCACAGCATTACAACTGCATTCTTCTAATCAAAGGATACAATAATAACATACCTGATACAACCATTTACTTTGAATTAATACAAATAAAGCAAAGGAAAAACAGACAGAAGAAAAACACAAAGCAAAATGAGATTCACCCACCACCCAAAGTGTTACATTACTTAAGTATGTAATTTATATTTTATTCTTGGCCCAGGCTTTTTATGTAGAACATCAGTGTGCATAAGAACTGTTTACAGATTGTGTAAATACAAATGTAGCACAGACTGATGTGCTTAAAAAGTGAGTTTTATGCAGGAACTTAACAGCAAGCTAGTAGTTTAAAGTACAGTCATTTAGCCACTACACCACACTGCCTGCCATGGTAGGTGAGAAACAGAATATTTTGTGAATATTAGCCAATGGGATATCTATTTCACTTGACAGCCAGAGATCAAAACCTACAGGCACATTTCTTTGTATTTTTTATTCCTTTGTTTCCTTCTGCTTCTATGCAATTATCCCACATACAGTATGTAATTGTGTTATGTAGGTATTTTATACAACCTCTCACTTATCACTATGCAATATATTTCCTAGAACTGCTTATTTGAATACAGTATTACATATCAAGTTAATTTAGATTCACTAATCAAAGTAAGCTATGCATCATTGCTTGGGTTTTTCTTTAGGAAGTTATCATTCCGTCCCATATTGTAATGAGAAGTTAAGCAAAATTACACCTTTTATTGGCTAACTAGAAAGATTACAATAAGCAGGCATGTTCTAATATTATTGCATGAAAAAGGAAAAACTCCAGAAAAACAGGATTAAATACATTAATTTGAATTACCTTAATTTAAAATAATTAAACAAAAGTATGAAAACAAAAATAAATAAACCTTCAACAAAATACCAACTGAATAGCACTCTCTTAATACATGCATAGAGAGTAAAAGCTCCCAAAATTAAGCACAAAATCCTAACCTAAATCAAGCAATAACTCTATTACAGATAGTAAACAGAACTAAATACTCAAAGCAAGGAAGATCCCTAAGCCGTAATCCTTTTAAAAAAAATCAAGAATAAACAAAACTATAAAAGCAACCTATAGCAGAAAAAGACAGGCCTACTCCATTTTACCAGAGCCAAGACAAAGAAAAAGGAAAACCATACCCCAGCAAATACAGAGTGTGGATTGAGAGGGTCTAACATTGACAGTAAGCTGACTGCACATATGGCAGCACACCTGCATGATTAGAAAGGCTCAGCTCCCACCGGTCCAATTAACAAAACAAAATTAACCAAAACACAAGCAGGAAATAGCAAAATTAAATAAATTAAACCAATTAACAAGTATTGAGGAAAAATAGATCATGACAATAGACACAAATACAAAAAGATAGAAATAACAAAAGAGTAAGAGAACAAATTGAAAGGTACAACAAAACAAAAATCAAGGAGGAGCCCCAGCATTATCCTAATAAGGAGGAATTGCAGACTTCACACAAACTGGGACTAAAAGGGATTCAAACAGAGTGTTCAAAGATGTATGGTAGTATCGTTAACCATACAGCTAAATACACTGAATGAAACTGGGTGGTCAGTTGGTATACAGCATATCTGATAGGATTTCTTTGTATTGGAAGTCACTGTGGAGCTTTTGCTCCCCTGTGAACTCTGCTGGAGCAGATTTCTGGCATTAAGTATTTTACATTTTGTATTACGTTTGTAACTTGATAATTTTCTGTTAAATTGTACCGTTAAGTTTTGTTCATGTACAAATACATTAAACAAAGTATTGGCAAGGATATGTGGGACACTTTCTTTACAGGTCTCTGTGGATGTCATGTTGGAATCCATCCATTTTGTTGTTTGCTCTCCCCACCATGACATATTTCTACAAATCGAATGAATTGAAAATTATTTTTTTGTTTGTTTGGTTTTTTTTTTTTGCTTATTGATTTTTTCAGATAGTGTTGGTAACCTGTCTTAAAAACTACCAACTTATGACTACTGTGGCAAAAACTGTGTTTATCTCAAGTCAAAAATTTGTAAGATTTTTTAGTTTAAGGCAATTCTAAAAATAAGGACTTTAGAAAGGACCAAATAATTACATGGTTTATTATGGCTTTGCATCAAAAACTGAAAATGCAATTTTTAATGCTGATTATTGGTACTCTGTAGCTTACTAGCATTATGTTTATTCCAGAAAAAAATGGGCCAAAAATGTGTTTTGCACAAGAAAAAAATGGTATTATGTGTAATAGAAACATGTACTGTAAATACCAATTGGTACAACAACTATACAGTAGAAAAGGTGTATATAGCGCCCACTGGTATATGCACCTTTTGTGTGATACACACACCCAACATACAACCAAATGTTTCAGTCAGGACAGTAGAAGTTTGTTTCTTTTTAGAATGTCAGCGCCTGATCTGCATGATCAGCCTGCCCCTTATGTTATTCCAGGCTACTACAGAGAAAAGCTTATTGAGTTACACATTTCCCCTGACACAAACAATGACAGTGCTTAGGGCTAACGTCTTGCTTGTCCTTGCACTCGATCTCAATTATTTTGCCTTTTTGTCACACAGCTATTTTTGCACTGTGCTGAAGCGTCACATGACAGAATTTACGAAGCATATCATGGCAGTTTGGACGTGCGGTGCCATATTGAGCATCCGTTTCACGTTCCATGTTAACATTTGATGACCAATTGACATTGTCATCATTATCACTCAATTTGAGCAATGATTCATTTTCAATTTGTTTTTAAACTGCCTTTACAGCTTTTCGGGTGCCATTGTGTTTTAGTTGGAGGCTCTGCCCCACTGATAAATGTTGATTAGTTACATTAGAGTGGCAAACACATAGAAATATTCATGATTTTTTTGCATTGTGAGGCTCCACTAGATGGCAGCAGAATACGGTCATTATTCTGGCTTAATAATGTAAAGTAGATCATTGCATGTCACTCCGAGTCTGACTCATGGATTACCATAATTGTATAGAATTCCAAGGCAGAATCACACACAGGGTTAACTCCAAGGGTAAAAAGCAGAACAATCATTGTTTACAAGCATGAAATACTCTGGATGATCACTAAATTAATATGGTCAAAATTATATCCTATTAAAAAGAAAGATAAACACAAATGTTTTATATAGAAAATAAAATGTGTTTTCACAAAGTTAACTCGCTGGGAGGAAAATATTTCTTGTTTGAATCTTTGATGAGATTTGAATAATTTTGCACAGTTCTTTGCTGATAAATTTGCTATATAAATCTCAATCAAATTGCATATCAGCAGATACAGCAACAGAGAAGCATTGACTAGTGAGAAAACAGTAAATGAAAAAATTAAAAATTTCAACTGCTAAAGTGGCAGCACAAATAGGCTACATACACTGTGATTGGATATATGCACTGATCATCCACAACATTATAAAACACCTGCCTAACATTGTGTCAGGCCCCCTCGTGACACCAAAACAGCTCTGAGCTGCCAAGGCATGGTCTCTACAAGACCTCTGAAGGTGTTCTGTAGTATTTGACACCAAGACATTAATAGCCTATCCTTTACACTCTGTAAGTTGCAAGGTGGGGTTATGGATCACACTCAGTTTTCTCAGCATATCCCACAGATATTCAATCAGATTGAGAACTGGGGAATTTGTAGGCCAAATAAAAATATTGAATTCTTTGTTATATTCTTCAAACTATTCCTGAACAATTTTTGCAGTAAGTTAGAGCATATTGTCACGCTTGGGTCACAAAATTGCACAGAAAAACCAGAGGAAGTTGAAGAGACTGGAATTTTATTCAAACACTGCAAACAAACATTTATCTCTCAAACGTGCTCCTTGAAAGGAAAGAGTTAACACCTCCGCTTGACATTTAAAAGTAACCTTGGACTTCTTCTTCTTCGGAGGAATACGTGCCAGGAGCAGGAGAGGTCTGAGAGAGAGAAGGAGAGATAATCAATTTAACAAACTGAGAGAAGCCCGTGCAGGCTTTTTAAGAAGGTGGAATACCGCGCGAGAGGCATATTACGTGACAGAGCTGGCTAGAAGGGAAAGGAGGAATGTGAAGGTAATCTGTCTAAGTTTCTTAGGGGTTTTTCCCAGGGGGCGTCTGTAACTTCTGGGGGTGCGATCAGCTTCGCGGCTCACAATATTATCCAGCCTAAAGAGGTCACAGTCATTAAGGAATACTGTTGCTATTAAGGGTTGTACATGGTCTGCAGCAGTCTTCATGTAGGTGGTACATGTCAAAGCAACATCTACATGAATGACAGGCCTTAACGTTTCCTAGCCAGAACATTACCCAGAGCATCACACTGCCTCCACCAGCTTGCCCTTTTTCCAATACTGCATCCTGCTGCCATCTGTTCCTGTGGAACCACGTGCCCTTGAACCCGTGGCACAACCTTCACAATGGGGCTCCTAGTAATTCATAGCCAAAATGAAGCTAGAGGTATGTGAGAAAAAGGCACATAGACTCTTGAAAATACAAAAAAGTAATGTCCTTTATTAGAAAAAGGAAATTTTTCATACTCAAAACCATAAACACTTTAAAAGTTGGATGTCATGCAAAGTAAAATAAAACTTGTGTCCACTCCCACTCTCTGTTGAAAAATTGCAAGTCCAATAAATACTCGAGGTGGCAAAACGGAAGTACTATTACAATATATTCAAGTTCTGCACGTTGAATTCTGCAGGTTGAGGAAATAAAAAGAGCAAAAGAAAAATAAAACAATGAAAAGGTTTCTTTCTTAATCCAATGCAAGAAAACATTCTTTCATAGGAGAAATCAAAAAGTTAAAGAAATAATATTTACAAAGTTCTTTGCAGACTTCACAAGTACAGACTCCTCTCTCTTTCTTCACCAACAACCTCAATGCTATATTCAATTGGAGGGTTCTCTCTGTGCGCCTTAGCGCTATCTGTATTGCGGCCTATTGATTGTACAACCCAGATATGGTCTGAAGACAGACAGACCACTAGCATTCGCTCCACCCCTTTTATATGGCAGTAGGTTCCTTAGTGGCCAATTGTGGGTGATGCTCCAGGGTATCCACCCTATCCTAATTTACATAGCTCTGCTAGCTGCATCCACATGTCACTGGCCCTCCCCAAAAATTCCTATAACTTTTAATTTTGTCCAAGCACACCGTCCCATAATATCTGCAGCACTACCCTGCGCTTGTAGCACAGTGGCTTGCTCCTTCAATGGGCTGGCTTCTCTTTTACATGCATCACAGTTTCATGGTGGTTACTTTGCTGAGGTGACAGCCTTTGTACCTGGCAACTTGTGTTAAGGCTGGCCAACCCAAAATGTTTTCTTCCAGGATTGGCTAATTGGCAACGCTTTTACCACCACACTCAGATGCCCGGTGACACTTTCAGAGCGTCTCACGCGCTCTCACCCAAATGCTGCAATACTCATTCATATGATTGAAAAGAAAACTTGATTCATCAGGCCAGTCCCACCTTCTTCCATTCTTCATGGTCAAGTTCTGATGCTCACATGTCCATTGTGGGTGCTTTTGGTGGTAGTCCTATACGCAGCAAGCTGTGTTGCACTGTATGTTCTGACACCTTTCTGTCATAGCCAGCATGAACGTTTTCAGCAATATGTGCTACAGTAGTCCTTCTGTGGGATCAGACTAGATGGGCCAGCCTTCATTTCCCAAGTGCATTACTGAACCTTTTATGCTCATGACCCTATCACCAGTTATCAGTTGTCCTTTCTTGAACCACTTTTGCTAAGTACAAACCACTGCATAGTGGGAACAACCTACAAGACCTGATATTTTGAAATGCTGTGAGCCTTACACTTGCCTGTTTGTTCTGCTTCGAACACATTACCATTAATCATTGACTATGTACTTGCTGCCTGACATATCCCACCCCTTGACAGGTGCCATTGTTACAAGATTATAAATGTTAATCACTTCACCTTGTAGTGGTTTTAATGTTGTGGCTGAACTATGCCATCATGCAGCAATTTGTGGCTGACCGAGTTAAAGCTGATTCATACATGTGGCTGAATGCCATAGAAAACAATAGGGTAAAAATGTTGGTTAATTGCCAAAATCAGACAAAGTATGAAAATCTTTTGTTATTATTATTTCACATGGTCTTATATGTTTTCTGATTCTTGGATGGCCCTTTAAGGTTTGTTTTGATCCCGCTGCTCCATGTGGCTAATTCTTATACATTCGGCCTGCACCACCTGTCTTACACCAGTGTTTCCCAAGCTTTATGGTTCTGCACCCCAGTTTTGCCCTTTTAAATTCATTGATGACCCATTAGCAGCAATCGTAAACCACCCCCCCTTGATGAAATGAGTGCAATTGGGTGTCTCACCTGGTGAAACAAGCTCACTTAGAAACGTGGAAAAATATTTTGCAGCACTGCCAATTGCATAGGAGACCCACTTGTGACCAGTTCATGAACCAACAATAACAACCCACTATCCACCAGGATCAGTCTGAGTCTTGGCCCAGTTATTGAGAAACAGTGGCTTAGCTGACCCACTGTGACCCACTCACGAACCAAATTTGGCAGTCCGCAACCCACCAGCAGTGGAATCAAGTGGGTGAGAACTACTGTGTTGCATGTACCTGCCATGCAGCCACCAACACGCAAAAATCAGTTTGTACTGGCAGTTAAAATATCTGTACTGGTGACACACATCAGACACACAGATCATCAATTACAATGACCTGTACACTTTATGACTGACATACGGCCATTGTGACAAATGCTCTGTGTCTCAAATGAAGCCTCATTTAGATTAGTAGGTGTGGCCTTCTTTCAGTAAAACATGCAGAAAACGGGATTACCATTTTTTATGCTTTACATGCCCTTTTTTGCTGAAATATAACATGCATTCAGTATAATATCTATATTCTCTGCTTATAATGGGTGTTGGCACCTGTATGTTTCTGTTAAGGATTATTATCTTAGTCATTGTACTCTCTAGCTTTCTACAACAGGCACAAAGGTATAAGAGTATTTTGATATCCTGAAACCTTAAGAGGCACACAATACAAGTTCTGTAGTTGACCATGCAAGTCTTTACCCCAGTAGCACCAAAATCACAAAATGCTGAAAAAAGAAGCAATATTACATCTAAAGTAAACAATTATAATGTGCCAAAACACAATGAGAAAAAGAAAAAAAAAAAACAAAGAAAGATAAAATAAGCTGACATTCATAATATTTTTGTTGTCTCTGCTTATATTTGTAACATCAAATGCTGACTCACATTTTATTCTGGGTATGAGGGCAATTAAAAAAAAAAGAACATGGAAATGAGCTTCCAACAGATGGATTGATGCGGAACATGCATTTTTTTCTCTATATTTTACCATTGATAATCCCAATTTTTCATCTGTGTTTCAAAATGCCTGAATAGTTATCTTAATGATTGACATTGTGCCATTTTCAATATGAGGTAATTCACATTTAGACTGACATATTTTCTGATTGAAGTAGAAAGCCAGATGGCATCAGTTTATAATAGTTTTTGACACTAGTTTTTCTCATGCTTGAATTTTTTGTGCATATAGTACTTTTTGCATGTATTTGCTCTAGGGGCGGCACGGGTGGCGCAATGGCTGGTGCCCTGCCCGGGTTTGTTCCTGTCTTGCTCCCCTGTGTTGGCTGGGATTTGGCTCCAGCAGTGACCCTGTGTTAGGATATAGCAGGTTGGACAATGACTAACTGACTGACTGTATTTGCTCTATTATTGGTGTGTTTTTTGTCCTTTGTAGTAGGTTGTGCAGAAAGAGAGTTACTCAAGTCTATGCATATAGGGGAAGGTAAATTATGAAAGTCTTCGTTTTTTTTGCACGGAGTTATAGTTATCCTGCTCCTGCTATAATGGAGTCTGAGAAAATAATAGAGACATCACCTAAGATTTGCTGTCAGATGTCAGAATAAAGGATCAGGTGATGAGAAAAAATTAACAGGAACAAACAAACAGGGTAAATGTCAAAATGACAGGAAGTATTGACCATCACAACCCAAAATGTTTCCCAAAAATCAAACTCGAAAACAACTCATGAAAAGATCAGAATCATGCCTGAGAGCCTTTTCCTAAACTAAATGTAAACCAAAAGCAGTTTCATGCAACATCAAATTCAGAAATATCATGATCATGCTATTTCAGACCTAACACCAATAAATAATATGGTCATGGCTAGTGAGGAGAGAAACAGAAAAGTTTCAATTGACATATCACAACTTATTTTGCTGGTGATTTTAAAATTGCAAAATGTAGAACTCGAGATTTTAAAAGTTTTTTGGGGGGATAGAAAGCAAGGATTATTGCTTCCCAGAGTCTCATTCACACTTGCATGTTTACTTGTCTATTTCCCCCCAAGTTGAATAATGTAGCTAACCAACTGCACAGAGTTTTTTTTTAAATGTGAGACACTGTACATTTCCCACACAAAAACATACCAAAACACACCATTCTGCAAATTACTGTGTTTTTTTTTCCACAGGAAAACTCAATACACAGAAAGCACATCATTACTTAGCAACCACCCTTTCCTGTTTCTTGATTCCTGCAGATGAGGATTTTCAGGGGTCATGTGATGAGAAGTTGCAAGGTTCATTCCTAACTACAAAATATTTGGATTGCGATCGCTGTAATGAGAGATGTTTGTCGTGCTGCACATTTTTGGGTGCCCCAGAGCATGCAGGCTTCAGTTGGGTGCCGGTGCATGTGGTTGCTCAGAGGTTAATTGGAGTACATTGATCACACATTCACATGCAAACGTGGGCAGATTGGTCAAGTTTTTCATTCTCACCTCGGAGCAGCTGATTGTAGCACCTGTATCTGATCAGTGCTATACAGGGAGCAAAATGGGAAGGGACAAAGGAAAGAAACAAAAGAAGAAAGTCCAGACGACAGCTTAAATGTGAACAGTCATGAGGAAACCATACAGCAGCAAGTGCGGAGGAGAGGAGAAGAGACAGGGTGAATGGGCCCCTCAAGTGGAGTGAGGTCAATGGCAATCCGAAGGGTGTCCCCGTTGAACAGTGAAGGAGCAGGGACATAGAACAAACCTTCCAGGGATCCAGGTAATACCATGTTGGTGTATGGGATGACAGAGGTCTAGTTGTGCACGTCCCGGAGGGAGCTGGTTGAAGGGGGCTGGGCGAGAGTCAGGAGAGTTGGTTGTACCTGTTGGCATTTCCGCCAGTCAGAAGTGCTGCTGGGGTGAGCTGGGAAGACTTGGAGTGAAAGAGGCGCAAGGCTGAGTGAGAAATGACTCGATGCCAGAATGGTTTTATCTGGATTTGATTGACTGTTTTATTTGGATTTTTGAATTGTTGCTTTTATCCTCCACAACATGCATTTTATTGAAGCACTGCTTTTTAAACATTTTATTGTTTGGGTTTAATAAAAGCAGTAAGTACTTGCACCTACCTTTGCTGACTCTGTGTGTTGTCATTTGCCCGTCTTATCCTCAGTTTCATTGTTGGGTTCAAGCTGCTATCACAATCAACAAACACTGTCATCTTACTTGGCAAAGTGGGAGTCACCTTACTAGTACAACACATGTCTGTTGGCTCAACAAATTGAATACTAAATAACAGAAAGACACATGAAAAATGAATGCATAAAAATCCTTTCCGACAGCAAATAAACAGAAAAAAAGCAAAAGTAAAAATAAGTTAAAAGCTAACATGTGCTTCTAAGACAGTAAGTATTTCAGCAATGCAGTTTTCATAGTCTAGTCATCAGTTTTTGTTAGCATAGCTGTTATGAGACATCCAATATTTGCCTTTTATGTTTGTTGAAAAAGGGGCACAGCAACACAAATATTACATTAAATTGTTGGATATAGAAATAACATTAGAAATGAGTATTGAATATCCATATCTATATTGAATTTTAAACTACAAATCCACTACATGATTCAGCCAAGAAATAACTCATTCCTCAAAATTCTTTGTGACATCACAAACTTTCATGTACATTTTTCAAGTTTTCAACAACTGATAATCTTGACTACTAGACTATGACCACTGTTGCTGAAAGAATGAAGAAGGCAACTAGAGCGTGTTTAAGGTTTTATGTTGCATCATTTAGTTTTTGTTTGAAACTTGGGCTCATGGATGCCATGGAGGTACACTGGTTAGTTCCTGTCATGTCTTGGATTCAGCATCCAAAGTTTGAAACTCAGTTATCTGTGTGGAATTTGCATATTCTTCATTTGTCCTGCTGGGATTTTTTCAAAAGGTATTCTTTTTTTCTTCCCAATCCACAATGACATTCATGATGGTTTAATTTATAATTCCAAACTGACCCTGTGTGATGTTGCAGCACTGGTTCAAGCACTGGTAACAACATTTTCCTGCCTTGCTACCAGTAGTGGCCAGAAGAGCTGTCATCCTGAACTCTATTAGATTGGGCTGGTAATATCAGCCCTTTTTTCCATCTAAAGTTTTTCTGTGTTTGCATGTTGCTGGTAAATTCCTGTTTGACTTATTAGTTTGTTTTTTGTGCCATTTCAAAATTCTCATTTTATTTTTGTGCCATGGAAATATTTTAAAAAGTGTTATTCCACGCCCCTTATGATTTGATTATACTTTTTGATTTCTAATTCAGCTGCTATTCCTTCCCTCTAAATTTAAAAGCGAATACATAATGAAATAACTCTATATTCAGATTTAATGGTAACAGGATTGATAATTAGAAGAAAATGTTCTCATAATAAATATGATTATCATCTTCTTAGAATCTAAATATTTCTATGCCTTTTGTTATCATGTAATATTTGGATACAAATATACTTTTCAAATACAAGTAATATATAAAAATAATAAAATGTGCTTATTTGGTGGAAGTACTTTTGTAATGGAAAGGATTATCCACGAAATTGTCCTAACCCCTAAGAATAATCTTCTAAATTTCTTTAAACACTACTGCAGAAATCCTTAATAAAATTAACATGATTGAAAGTAACATCTGGTCTGATTAATTATGAAAGAAGAAATGCCTTTGGTGGCAACTACAGAGAGAGCAGCTAGTCAAAATCTGCATATAAATCCAGATTTAAAGAAAACAGAATAAACGTATGACTGCCTGTTCTCCATAGGCTGTATCTTGTTTGTGGACACAGAATCATTGAGGCTCAGATGAATAATGAGAAGAAATAAAATTAGACTGGTGATTATATATATTTTTATTGAAAGCAAATTTAAACCGCCAGGAGGAGGAGTGTATTAAACATACTTTTACGTACAGTGTTATGTTATGTTTTAGGACAAACTAAGGGCAAAGTGTCTCTAGCAGATTAGGGAAGTTAGGGTTTTTGCCCGAAATCTCAATCCTCACTTAGTAGTGTTTCTGTTTCGCGATTATCTCTTAATATTCATTAAAAATGTAGTGAGACGTCAAGCAAAGTGACACCTTTCATTGGCTAACAAAAAAGATTACAATATGCAAGCTTTCGAGGCAACTCAGGCCCCTTCTTCAGGCAAGATGTAGTCAAAAAATGTAAATTAAAAATGTATAAATTATGTAAAATATTAATATTTTCTCTTGGTAAAACAAAAGGTATATTTTTACCTGCTTGAAATTTAAACTTCTAAGGAAATGTCCATTTGAGAACTAGAGACAATATTTTGCTACTGAATTATTTATTAATAATATATAACAACAGAAATTATTCTACGAACATTCTTATGTTTTCCATACAAGGCAAATGTACTTACTTGCCTGTAAACAATATCTACATGTTTTAAATACCAAAGAATAGTTAGGGAAACATTCTTAAAAAATGATATTTAATTTTATTGCTAATATATCTTTAGGTAAATCTTCTTCTTCTTCTTTCGGCTGCTCCCGTTAGGGGTTGCCACAGCGGATCATCTTCTTCCATATCTTTCTGTCCTCTGCATCTTGCTCTGTTACACCCATCACCTGCATGTCCTCTCTCACCACATCCATAAACCTTTCTTAGGCCTTCCTCTTTTCCCTCTTCCCTGGCAGCTCTATCCTTAGCATCCTTCTCCCAATATACCCAGCATCTCTCCTCTGCACATGTCCAAACCAACACAATCTCACCTCTCTGACTTTGTCTCCCAACCATCCAACTTGAGCTGACCCTCTAATGTACTCATTTCTAATCCTATCCATCCTTGTCACACCCAATGCAAATCTTATCATCTTTAACTCTACCTCCAGCACTGTCTCCTGCTTTCTGGTCAGTGCCACCGTCTCCAACCTACTGTATATAACATACCTGGTCTCACTACCGTCCTGTAGACCTTCCCTTTCACTCTTGCTGATACCCGTCTGTCACAAATTACTCCTGACACTCTTCTCCACCCATTCCACCCTGCCTGCACTCTCTTTTTCAACACTCTTCCACAATCCCCATTACTCTGTACTGTTGATCCCAAGTATTTAAACTCATCTACCTTCACCGACTCTATTACCTGCATCCTCACCATTCCACTGACCTCCCTTTCATTTACACACATGTATTCTGTCTTATTCCTACTGACCTTCATTTCTCTCCTCTCTAGAGCATATCTCCAGCTCTCCAGGGTCTCCTCAACCTGCTTCCTACTATCGCTACAGATCACAATGTCATCAGCAAACATCATAGTCCACGGGGACTCCTGTCTAATCTCGTCTGTCAACCTGTCCATCACCATTGCAAATAAGAAAGGGCTCAGAGCCGACCCTGATGTAATCCCAACTCCAACTTGAATGCATCCGTCACTCCTACCGCAGACCTCACCACTATCACACTTCCCTCGTACATATCCTGTACAACACTTACGTACTTCTCTGCCACACCCCAGACTTCCTCATACAATACCAAAGCTCCTCTTGAGGCACCCTGTCATATGCTTTCTCCAGGTCCACAAAGACGCAATGCAATTCCTTCTGGCCTTCTCTAAACTTCTCCATCAACATTCTCAGAGCAAACATTGCATCTGTGGTGCTCTTTCTTGGCATGAAACAATTACTGCTGCTCACTAATCATCACCTCACTTCTTAACCTAGCTTCCACTACTCTTTCCCATAACTTCATGCTGTGGCTCATCAGTTTTATTCCTCTATAGTTACTGCAGTCCTGCACATCTCTCTTATTCTTAAATATCAGCACCAGTACACTTCTCCACTCCTCAGGCATCCTCTCACTTTCCAATATTCCATTAAACAATCTGGTTCAGAACTCCACTGCCATCTCTCCTAAACACCTCCATGCTTCCATAGGTATATCATCTGGACCAACGGCCTTTCCATTTTTCATCCTCTTCATAGCTGCCCTTACTTCCTCCTTGCTAATCCATTGCACTTCCTGATTCACTATCTCCACATCATCCAACCTCTTCACTCTCTATTTCTCTTCATTCATCAGCCTCTCAAAGTACTCTTTCCATCTGCTCAACACACTCTCCTCGCTTGTGAGTACATTTCCATCTTTATCCTTTATCACCCTAACCCGCTGCACATCTTTCCCAGCTCGGACCCTCTGTCTAGCCAATCGGTACAGGTTCTTTTCTCCCTCCTTAGTGTCCAACCTCTCATACAAACTCATCATACGCCATTTCTTTAGCTTTCGCCACCTCTCTCTTCACCTTGTGCCCTTATCTCCTTGTACTCTTGTCTACTTTCTGCATCTCTCTGACTATCCCACTTCTTCCTTGCCATCCTCTTCCTCTGTATACTCTCCTGTATTTCCTCATTCCACCACCAGGTTTCCTTTTTCCTTCCTCTTTCCAGATGTCACGTTAAGCACCCTTCTTGCTGTCACCCTTACTACATCTGCTGTAGTTTCCCTTCTGTCTGGTAACTCTTCACTGCCACCCAGTGCCTGTCTCACCTCCTCCCTAAACTCAACCTTACAGTCTTCCTTTTTCAACTTCCACCATTTGTTCCTTGGCTCTGCCCTCACTCTCTTCCTCTTCTTGATCTCCAACATCATCCTACAGACCACCATCCTATGCTACTTAACTGCACTTTCCCCTGCCACCACTTTGCAGTCTTCCTCCACTCTTATACGTAACCCTATGTTCCGCCCTCTTCTTAAAATGTGTATTCACAACAGCCATGTCCATCCTTTTGGCAAAATCCACTATCCTCTGACCTTCTTCATTCCTCTCCTTGATACCATACCTACCGATCACCTCCTCGTCTCCACTGTTCCCTTCACCACATGCCCATTGAAATCCGCTCCATTCACCACTTTCTGTCCCTTGGGTACACTGTTCATCACTTCATCCAACTCACTCCCAAAAATCTTCTTTCTCACCCATTGCACACCCAACTTGCGGAGCATATGCACTAACAACATTCATCTATCACACCTCCAATTTCCAGCTTCATAATCATTACTCTGCCTGACACTCTTTTCACCTCCAAAACACTTGACATAGTGTTCCTTCAGAATAACTCCTACCCCATTTCTCCTCCCATCCACCCCACACCATGATTCAAAACAACGGACAACAATATATCTTTAAGTAAATGTGAAGTATAAATCAAAATAACTTCATATTTAGTACCTAATTAAAGTGAACATGTAATAACATATATTACATGATGGTGGGTGGGATAAAAATGATTACCAGTCTTACAGCTAAATTATATTGTGTAAGTTAAATTACAGGTTTAAATTAAGCATTACTAAACATCTTATATCAAATTAGTATAACTAGGTAATTTACCTTAAGTGCAAAAAGGAGATAATGTATATAGAGATTATTATTCTACATACTAATCTTTTAGTCATCAGTATTTTTCATGCAATGATTGCTAGTTTAACCCTTTATGTTATTCTTTGGAATGTTTTTTCATGTATAAAAGTACTGTTTTACAACAAAGTGTTATTTTTCTTTTAATTAACTAAAAATTAATCATGCCAGTTTTTAATGTGTTTTTCTCTGTTACAAATTATAGAATAAAGTTATCAAAGAGCTTGATGACATGACTACCAGACTAAAGAACACCCTCCTGGTACCAGTAAATGAACATTAGAGTTACGTCTTTGTGTAGGAAACTAAAACATCAGCAGGAAACCAACTTAAAAATCAAAGAAAATTGTAATTCCATATAATAAAAACTCAGATATGGAAATGAAATTGGTAGTGAAAAATAAACATGATGATGTAGTTACATCTCCATTATAAGTGGATTAGATCAACATACATTTAATATACAAACTATAAAATATTTTTGAGTAGGTTAGAGGCCATTACAAGCAGTGTTACAACACTTTTAATGTATTAAATTGATAACACAGGAAATTTTTCAGCAATTAATATGGTGTTTATAAATTCCTTTCTGTAGCACAAATTTATTATAAAACAATGTGCATAAATATTTTGTACATGAATAGTGTTTTTGCGTTTTTTTTCTAGTATATCATTTTATTTTATTTAACCCTTATTTATGAACCAGCAAATGCCCAGCATTTTATACCTGTCCTGGAGCACGGTAAAATGTTAAATCCTTCATTATCATTACAACATTTATGCTGGAGCACCTGCTTCCAATATGAATTGCAGCCATATTATACTCAAGTGCTTTCTTGACAGCTGCTTGAGCACCACTAAGGTTGCACAGAGCATGCTAAATTCCCGTAATAATCTCCTTGTCTTTTGTACTTTTCAGGAAATTGAGTGTGGGGTACCTATGCTCACAGGTGGCGCAGTGGTAGTGCTGCTGCTTTGCAGTAAGGAGATTGTGGGATCGCTTCCCGGGTCCTCCCTGTATGGAGAACGCTTTGAGTAGTGAGAAAAGCGCTATATAAATGTAAAGAATTATTATGATAGGTACCCATTGGTCCCCTTAATCCCACAGTGGCATGCCAGTGTGCATCTTTGTTTCTTATTGTACATACCCAACCCCTGGACTGTGTTACTACTTTATCAAAGATTATATATCTGTATCTTTACATACAACTAAAAAATGCACTGCCTGCTTTCTAGATTCACTTGTCTCACATCTTCACCCAGAACAGCCTGAATTCATCAAAACATGAAGACAGAAAGTTTGTTGACTTCATTGTGTCCGACTGTTAGTTAATGATGAATCTGTAATCCTAATAGTTCTTTCAGTGTCATGCCTTAGATGTTTGATTGGGTAGATATTAAGACAATGGAGAAGCCACTGCATTAAGCTACATGCACAGTCTTTAAAGAAGGGAGTTCTATATAAACTAGTTTGATCATACTTCTCTTAAATCTTTGTATGCTTCCAGAGACATAAATTGTGCTATTTATTTACTCAGTATTTGTTCTTAACAGCATGGTAATTTGGGTTTTTTTGACAGTGAAGTATTGTTTTCAGCTAGCTTTATGTTTTTAGTGTTTTGGTGCTGTTTCTACTCTCAGGTTTCTTTATCACCCAGACATTTGCTTGCCTATGTGCATGTTCATCAAGGGGTACACCAGTTTTCTTGATTGTGCCTTTTAAAGTTTTATGTTTTTCCTACAAAATACTGTTAATGGGGGTATTTGTGACTATTACTCACCTTCTGTGGTGCTATAATAAGATAGCGGTGTCTTAAACTAGTATTAGGTATATACGTCTTTCATTGCAAGGGATATACTACTAAAATGCCATCCATCCATCCTCCAACCCGCTATATTCTAACTACATGGTCACGGGGGTCTGCTGGAGCCAATCCCAGCCAACACAGGGCGCAAGGCAGGAAACAAACCCCGGGCAGGTCGCCAGCCCACCACAGGACACACACACACGCACCCACACACCAAGCACACACTAGGGCCAATTCAGAATCGCTAATGCACCTAACCTGCATGCCTTTGGAATGTGGGAGGAAACCGGAGCACCCGGAGGAAACCCACGCAGACACAGGGAGAACATGCAAATTCCATGCAGCGAGGACCCGGGAAGCGATCCCCACTGTGCCACCGTGCTACCACTGCTAAAATGCATTTATATTATTGTTTTTTTTTTTTTATTTGTACAGTACTTTTATGGTATGATGATGATGTCATCACAGAGCCATTTTGTGGAGGATTTCTTGCTTTAGGACTTTAATTTTGTAGCATATGACTGATGAGAACATCCTCATTGCAGTTTATATGACTGAGGATCTATGACTGATGTGATGCAGCAACACAAAACTGGCAAAAAGGGTGAAAAAGCCTCAAAATAAAGAAAAACGTAAACAACTTCCCTGGTCAGCTTCACCCAAGGCAGCCATGCCCCAAACTTTCAGGAGTGCATAGGCCCAAAATGGAGCATTAATTTAAAAAGTGCAAAATTTTTTTTTAAATGTCACATACAGAAAAATCAAGGAAGAGCATGACCATAAACAAGGGGTGCCTGGAGGATGCACTATGTTACGAAAAGGAATCTCCAATCAAGGGTATGTTTTTCCTCAAAAAACATTTTTTAAGCAACTGCTACTATAAACATATTAATAATCAGTGAATACAATAATTAAATTCATCCTATAGTAAACAGCTATCTCTTGCACATCAAACAATCCTTAAAACACAGAAAAATGTTCTGTACAACTTAATTAAAGGATGAGCTTACTATTTCTGCATCTGAAATTATATTTATGTTCAGAATAAAGCTGTATATGATCAACAGGAAGCAAAATGGTTGAAAAAAATTGTTGTCCAGCGTAATTAGTGACTGGATAGTAAAGGGAAATAAATAAACTATTACACTTGTTAACCTATCAGGTCAACTTGCAGAACTGCACATTTGCTACATTAGTACTGTATTTAATCAAGAAGTGAGTCCATCAATATATGAAAACTAGCCATTCAGTCATTTACAATAAAAATATTCTTACAGCCTTTTTTTCTGAAAGGTCCAACCTTCTTTGACATGTTTTATTAACCAAATATTCTTTGAGTTTTTCATACGTAACGTTTCTGAAACTCACATTCATAAACATAGTTTTGGTATTAAAAGCCATTCAGATGAACTTGTAATGAACCCTTGCTATACACTATATCTAACTTGTAGCTCCTTTGAAGTTAAGTTTAAACTGGTCTTACACAGTCAGAAATGTTTTTTGCGATACAACAGTTAGGCTGGAACTTACAGTATCAAATAAACCATATTTGTGCAGTTATATATTTAAAAGATCTCACTTTGAATGTGGTTTTGGGTCCTTTTGTGTAAAATGAACAGAGTGAATGTTTTGTTCACATAATGTTGCAGTATACAGTAGATGTGGCACTATTCTCACTTTAATCTATGATTGTATTGGTAAGGAGATGAGCAAGTTAAATGTAATCAAGTAGTAATCAGATATAATTTTATTGAATAGAGCAATAATTACATTTTGAATCTCAACAACATAAGTAATAATTAGGCCTACTTTATGATTGTGAGAGTGAATGCCAAAACTGGTACTACTGATTTTGTCTATACACTGTCTGTAGAGCCTAGAGAGTGACAAACTTAGAAATACCTATTTTTCTTTTGCAGTGCGATGATATATAAAATAATGATTCTCGTGGACTACATGATTGAAGTAGCCATGTGTACGTAAGGAATATATTCACTGACAATTTTTTTGTTCAGTAAATAAAAAAGAAATACTACTTAAAACTAATAATCAGAATTAAAATTCAATATGGTGCTTACTGCATAGCAGCATTTTTCAGGATAAACCTGTAGAAGGCATTAATGCTCTTTTACATACAACCTCATTTTCTATCCAGCAGTGTTGAGAAAATTTCAGCATAAATGGTTTGTAACGGTGTGATTTTAACAAAGTCCTGCCTGTGTGGCGTACTGTCTTTGAATAGCCAACAGAGGCTGGAAACGGTATAGTCCAATTCCTATCCTTTCGATCTGCATTTATCAAGATATGCATTGTAAAGAACATGAACTCCAAGAGTCTCATCAGAATTAAGGGTATTCCCAGCTTGTTGAGACACTTCTCTGACAGGCAATGATTTACAATAAGGAACGATACCAAATGTAGTAAAATATGCGCATTTTGTTTCACTATATGAACATTTAGGTGGGATTTCGCTGTAAGTGAATATTGTTTTCAATAGTTGTCCAAAATTAGTGCACAATTTGTAAGAATAGTGTGACTCAATTACTTTCAGTGCCTACAAATCTTCAGTAGACAGTACATCAGTGTTTGACATGGATTTCCTTGTTTGCTTGATTATGCCATTGCATAAGGGAATTGTGCAAACCTTTGCTTCGCTAGCTAAAGAGGAGTTGAACAAGGTGTCAATTCCAATCATTTTTCTTGCTGCCTTCTCATTGTCAATATTTTTTTTTTTGACTCGCTAGTGCAGCTTCATCTGTATTCTTCATATCAAACATTTTCCCACTTAATTTGCATTTTGCAAGTCCTATGTCTTCATCCTTATGGAGCCAAAGCTTGTATTTTTCATTTGTTTAGCATAGATTACCAAACACACATTTACCTAGTATTTTGGTATACGCGTTACAGATCAGTACACAACTGCTGCGAGATCTCATAATATTAATAAATGTGATCCTTTTTTCAAGATTTTATTAATTTACAAATTACATGACATACACCTTATTTTCCATCCATCCATTCTCCAACCCACTGAATCCGAACACAGGGTCACGGGGGTCTGCTGGAGCCAATCCCAGCCAACACAGGGCACAAGGCAGGGAACCAATCCTGGGCAGGGTGCCAACCCACCGCAGGACCCTTATTTTATGTATATGAAAAAAATTCTTGATTTTTTCAAAACTTAATGGTAATTTGATCGTTTTTCAAAACTTTTACAGGTCTGGAAAAATTAATTAAACCTCCAGGATGTTCATGACTGTTGGAACCCTGGATTATGTATTTAGGGTAAAATTATGACAAAACAAAATAAAAAAAAAAACCACGTGGTTTACCTCTCTTGATTATAAAATGTTTCTTGCATGATAGGCTCTTGTTATTTGTGTGCATGTCAGTTGTGCACACAAACGTATTAGAACACTTAGGAAATTCAAAGTAAGAAACATCTGCATAAATATAATAGGATCATTTTATTGCTTCCTAATAAAAGTTTGTATTAATGAAGGATGATCCTCCTTGTGTAAAGCCATGTTGACTATCTACAAAAGCATATGTTTTCTACTTTGAGTTTGATCATTTTTCCATAAATTTGTTTCACACTGTAGCTTCCAGGATTAGACCAATAACATTTTATATAATGAGAAATTTTCACTTTCTTCAAGTCTTTAGGAGTTTCTCTAGTATGCAGATTTCTAAAAATGTATTTTAAATGTGTGTATAAACTCTATTGTGTACAATAAATTGTCACGCTTGGGTCACAGAATTGCACAGAAACACAGGAGATTGTAGAGACAGGAACTTTATTCAAACACTTCAAACAAACATGTCTCTTTCAGAAGTAAAACAAGCTCAGTATGCAGTTAGTTCTCGTTTAAAAGAATAGACAAACATCATAGGGGAGCACAACGGGAGTGGGACCCGCAACAGGAGCAGAGGATGTCTGGGCGAGAGAGAAACAAAGCAATCAATCAAAAGGACAGGAGCTGTTCAGGCTTTTAAGTATGCGTACCGCTGCGTGAGAAACATATCACGTGACAGAGCACCCGCAAGAGAGCCCAGGAAGTAAAGGAGCAATGTGAAGTTACTCTATCAGCGTTTTTAAGAGGGTTTTTTTTTAGGAGCGTCCGTGTCTTCTAGGGGTGCATTCAGCCCCCCTGCTCACAAAATAGATTCTTTGAGCATCCTTGTCTGTTCCAGGTGATCATTGGCTTCTTCTCAATTCAATCCTGGTTCAGCGTGTTTAAAGACATTTACAACTATTCCATTATAACAGTTCATTAAACACTGAAACAGTTAACAGTAAAATAATCAAATGTATTGAATAATAGCACAAAGTCATAGCAGTATAAATAATTAAGATGAGTCCAGTTGGCCAAAGTGGTGTGAAAGACAAAGACTCATGCAGAAAATAAACCTCACTAACAAAACAATCTAAAGTATTGTAGTGCTGCACTGGCTTCTCACTAGTGCTGACCCAACCATTTCTCGCTCTTTATATCGCTCTGTTATGTAGCATGCTCTTCTTCGAAGAACAACTTGCTGTTGCTACAATAGTTAGAATTCTTATGCAACTGCAGGAGTCTATATGACTATATGCTCCCCTGCAGATGGCTGTAAAGCTAGTTATTTACATGATGTAATGCCAGCTCATACTAATGGTAACTCATCTCCAGGCGCAACTTGTCAGCCTTGTTACAATATTATAAATGCAAAGTGAAATCCAAAACTTTAAAAAAGTACATGCTGTTTAGGCCTTCAGTATCTATGATTCTTTTTTAATCAAATTACCACTTTGACTATAATCTCCACATATTTTAAAATTTCCAAATATTCTGTATAGCTACCATCAAGCTTCTGACAAATAAAAAATTTAGAAATACATGAAGAATGTTCACTATTTTGCCTTCTTTATATGATCACACTTTGTGATCAAGTGTGTAATTTACAGTACTCTGTGCACACTAAAGACGGTGTTCAGTGGCTCATGGTCAACCAAATGCTAAGTGTTTACAGTGAGAAAAATGACATATGTCCTTTTCCAAGGTAAGATAAAGCAATCCAGGTTTTGAGATGACTGTCATGAGATCACACAGTAAGTTATCAAATGGAACAAGTCAAACATCTACAAAGTTGTTATTTTGCCCTACCTTTAGCAATAAAACGTTTGTGTAATTTAATTTAATAAGTCATTGTTACTCATTGCAGTAAGAATTCAAGCTAATATTGATAATAAATGCACCCTTTTCATATATTTCTGTGTTTTTTTCTTTTAATATTGTCACATTTCAGGAGTGTTTACTTTAAAGATTACTGCAGCCATGGAAAACAAGAAGATGATTTCTCTTTAGACCTGATGACACTGATTACATGTGACATTGATGACAGTTTTTAATTACATGCGCTCCAATGTTATTATAAGATGACCAGGTAGCCAAATGAGTATTGTTGAAATCAAGACATCTGTTGATAACTAAATTAAGAATATTGTTTGAAACAAGCTATCAGTATCTTGTATTTATTGCTCTATGCCTACTACAGAAAAAACTTTAAAGATTATTTTAAACTGTTTCTTAATGCTTCACTGTGTTTAAATTTTATGGTATGGTGATTTTCTTTAATGTTAGATTACTGTGTAGATATAAGTAGAGTACAAAGAGTGGAAAATTAATATAGTAGTTCCATAGTAGTACAGTAGTACGGAAATTCAATGTATGTTTAATGGCCAAGACTCTGATCCACAGAGAAGTAGAAGGAATGGTGCAAGCCTCATTAATCAAGGGCTCCACTAAAGCAAAACCAATAATAATTAATTAAATAATAAACTTATTTCCTTGACACTTCCTACAACATTGTGGAGGACCCAAAAATGGACTACAATTTGTTTACATAACCTTAAGCCGGGGAGAACAAAAAAAACACTTCATGTACACAACACAGAGCAGTATATTAGATATTATCACCACATATACTTAACAAACAATATACACAATATTTTGCCTTATGTCTCTCTTGAAAATATCTTCTATCAGCTTTTCTTATCTTGTGAATTTTAGTGGGTTAGGAAACCTACTAGTAGCCACTGGACCAAAATCAACATTAAAAAAAATTATGTCAGTGGATAAAATCAAGTGAGAGCAGAATTGTTTACACATGTATTATCGTGAGTCATGATTGGATGACACCACGTTAACAAATTGAGTGTAAATGCACTGGAAATGGATTGCACAGACCACATTGAAAGTTAGTCAGAAATGCCTAGTCATAACATTTAGCATGAAAGGAAATGCAAATGTATTTTCTCTCTATATACAACAGTCAAGTCAGCAGAAAAAAAGACAAAAAAATTGTATAGGGTAGTAGCAGCAGTCCAATAAGTCATGTAAGTGTGGCCAGACATGCCACCTGTGCAGCTTTGAAAAGTGGGCAGAGTGGCAACAGTGGTGTTTAGAAGTCAAACAATCATCTATTGTAGTTTTTTTGGCATCATGTTAAAACACTAAAACTCTTTATGAAATTGATGCATGTGACCTTGTTTTCTCTTTTTTTTGCTAGATCCTTTTGGTGAGTCAGTTTCTATTTTAACCATAGGTTAATAGCTCAGGTACACTGTGCTGTATATATAAATTCAAGTGGACTCTGGAGATACCAGGTATAAATTGAATCTGGCTGAAAAGTTATAAGGATACAATTTATATATGAAACACATATTAAAAGTGACCTTTGAGAAAATTACCGATCACCATAGGCTACATGTTATATGTTTTGAAAATTGATGAAGGGTGCCATTTTAAAAAGGTCAAAGTGCTACAGAAAGGCCACATTTTGAAGAAACGTTAATTATAGCTTGTGTACCTTCACAAAAAGTTCATAATTGTTTTTAGCCCTATGACTACCATCTTCGGTTAAGAAGCAAGGCCTTGCAACCTACAAAACACACAAAAGCTATTTAGGTCCACTTTTACCCAACAAGGTGGAACAAGGATGAATCATGCCACCTTTATAAGTACCATATTCAAAGCTTAGGTCATGGCAAGACAAAGGACTATTTTTGTGCATTTCATAATGCTTATTATATGACCAAGAGCTAGTGAAGAGGGCATTGGTATGTTACAGACAGGCATGTCACATGTTAGTGCTGCGACACACAAAATGGATTAAGCCATCCCACTGTGTCCTGGCAGGAGGCAAGGTATCAGGAGACTGGCCAGACAGTGTCTTTCCCAGATATGATTGCCCTTGAGTGAGAACAGCAAAGTATGACTAATGCATCAGATTGTCCTATCTGCAAAATCATTTCAGATCTACCACGAGTATTGTTGCTGAAGCCACTATCAGACGCAATGAACACATTAGTATCAAGTATACTGATGGACAGATTCGGCACTGCTGGCCTTGGAGAAGGGTGAAGTGTCAGAGCTCATCTGCTCACACCTCCCAGATGTCTCATCTGTCAGAGGCCACACAAACAGCTGCTGTAGACACAATTGATCTGAGCAGCCCTTGTCTGGTTTATCTGATAGATGCATCCGTTAAAAGGGAAATGTCATAAGTTACCACACGTTCAAACAAAACATAGGCTATGCAGGTTGAAACTTCAGTTTGACGCTGATCTTAATATTTGAGACACTTAAAAACAGGTTCACAATTGAACCTGTCAGTATCAGCAGTCTCAATGTCTGGCCTAACTGCTTGTACTAATGAACGGTTTATGCAGGCAACACTCCCAATTGCATCTCTTGTCACCAAGCAAAACCTACAGAAGTATGTGGATGTATGCCCTCAAATTATCACCAACAATATACAGTACTCTTACATGTATGTCATGACTAGATAAAGTAACTATCTCATGTTCTTCAAGTTCATTCAGATCTATTAACACTTTAGAATAGACTTTGGCATGTCCAAAGTACTTTAAGTCCCTCTCTGTGCACAAAACCAACAACTGCAGGTTATAAATACTAATGTGATAGAATGGTTCAAAATTATCTAGCATGAAATAAGCACCAGAAATCTTGGCTTTTTTTGGCAGACCACATTGGGTTTTCTACCTTAAAGGTATCTTGCTAAAGAATTATCTTTAAGAAATGGTTCTTTAATAAAAGTTTTTTGACCTGAAAGCTGATCGATTACAAATATCTTGTATTACATAATCAATAACATTCTGAGGCTTGATACATTCAGGTTAGGCTACTTTACTTGATAAAAAATTGCCACAGCAGGTCCATGAGTGATCAGGAAAAAACAACAGGAAATTATTTTTCTTTTCCTTTCACACATCGAAGAAAACTATCAATATTGTGATATTGATACTGAAGAGATTGTAGCAGTAAGAAACTCACCGGGGCCTCTTTCACAGTGACTACAATATTTCTTTCCAAAGGCCTTTTGGCTTTTCCAATATTCCTTCTAACTGTTGTTCTCATGCTGTCATACTCTTACTCATGCATTTACAAGTGGATATGTTTTATCTCTTCACTAATCCACTGCAGGGTTTGTTTTAATTTGTTAGTGAATATAAATTTCGGTAGAATGTTTCTGGTATTGTGTTTAAACATAACCTTCATCTGCTGTTCCCTGACTGTCTATACATTTAGAAGTTTGACCCAGTTAACCTTTTTTAGTCTTTGCCTAATCTGGTCAAAAGTTTTCCTATTCCGATTAAATTTTAGTTTTTCTTATTAGCTTATATTTTACGAGAACTGGGAAAAAATCATTGCTTATTTGACAGTCAGTTTTGGATTTAAAATTACTCCAAATTTTCTAATAGCATTATTCTGAGCAATACCTAAAATTCTGTCATAAAAAGTCTTTTGCAGTATCTCATAATTTTATCATATTCAGTTGAAAGAATTGAAGAATGTTTTGTTTTACTAAATCAAATTTTCTCCATGAGGAACAGTCAAATGCTTTTTAAGAATTTTAATAATGTTTCTTTAATATTATAATTTATTTTTTTTAGAAACAAAATGTTATAACAATACAACTCAATCAAACAAATGAAAGTAACAGCAAGTACAATGGTATACTCCAAATACAATTAATGATAATCAGCAAGAGAACTTTATGACTAGAGAGTCCCATCTAAAATGTTTATTTATTTATTGTTTGTATAGGAAGCAAGAAAAGCAAGAAAACTTTTTGAAAGTCTAAGTAAATGATGTCATATTCTTTACTTTTGTAAACTACTCTATTTGTCTCTTCAAAGCAAGCACATTATAGGTGTAGGACCATCCTTGTCTAAATTCATATATTTAGAATGTTATGTTCATATAAGTAGTGCTGCAATTTTTTTTAACTGTGGTTATATAATTTTACACATAGAAGATATGACATATTGATTTGTCACTATGGCATATTGATTTGTCACTACTGGAAAACATTTTGTGTCCATTTGTGTGAATCTGAGTCATATTTAAAAATTTCTAAATATTATAGTGTGGAGAATCGGCCTTAACACAGACAGACAGACAGACTCACCATGTCCATAAAGCACACGCAATTTATTTTCTTTCCTTTATACAGCACCTTTGCACAACCCACCAGCACTATATTCCTTTTGTTTTCTTTTCTTTTCTTTCGCCGTCTCCACTCCTCTCCTGGAAGCTCTGTTCTCTGCCTCCCGACTCCAGCTCCCAGAATGGAGTGAGGTGGCCCCTTTTAGATTGTACCTGGATGTGTGTTTGATGCTGTATACCGCTAATTCTCTTTCCGATCAGCTGCTCCGAGTGGTGCAGTGAGAGTAATATGGAAAAAGATGATCCGCTGTGGCAACACCTAACGGGAGCAGCTGAAAGAAGAAAAAGAAAGCACAGTGAGAGTAACAACACTAAAGCAGCTATGGTATTTGGAATAGTTTGACCATTCCATGGACCATTATATTGTTACTGGTTAATTACAATCAGATGCATTTAACTAATAAACAATATGCGGTTAATTTCAGTGTATTTATAAAGCCGCGTCAGGGATGTGGATCTAAAAAAGAAAAGGAATCCACACAGGAACAATAGCACTGCTTTGACGCTGGGTGCCGCCAGTCTGCAAAACCAAGTGGAGAACTTGCGTACGCCAGAGTATGCGGTACCGTGGAAATGTGCGTGGCTTTACGCCAAGTTTAGGTTTTATACATCGCAATTTGAGCGTGGAAACGTTCATACGCAACATTTCTGTGCGTACGCACCGTTTATACATGAGGCCCCTGGTCCTTCCACTCTCTGGGCGTTCCAGCTGGGCATTAGCCCCAGCCATCCACCACAACAGGTACTTTCCCATATGAGGTGATTGCTCCCATTTGTAAATGAACAAATGTATTTCTTTGCCTTAAGTTTATACGTGAACAAATTATTTTGTTTGTAAAAAAGTATTTGGACACATTTATTGAAAATCCATCCAGGAAAATTTCTGCTACAGAAAATTAATAATAATTGCTAATCATAGCAATAATGCTGATTCTTGTCTATGGATCCTTTTTGTCCATTAATAATAATAATAATAATTCTGTTATAGTCAAGTGCCAGGTAACTTTATTAAATATATACATATTGTGACAACTCTATGAGGGCATGCCAGCCACCCAAATGGACACAGACAGATGCAAGAGACACACTGATAAAAACACAAATGTTTTTTATTTTCCATACTCCCCGTTTCCCATAGGCACAACACAGACCCACTAAGCACAATCACATCACAATGCTCTTTTCCTCTATTATTTTCTTTCTCTTTTCACTTTCTTCCACTCCTCCTCAGCAAGCTTCGTCTCCCTCCTTCTGACTGTGGCTCACCAAGTACTGTCTGCTGGCTCCTTTTATATGTTACCCGGAAGTGCTCCAGGTGCTTGATGACCTACTTCTGGGTGTGGTGAAAGGACTGCCCATATGGGCTCAGGAGCAGCGCCCCCACATCCCAACATTGCTGTAGACAACTCCATCTCCCATGAAGCCCTGCGGGAGTCCAAGGCACCGCTGCAACCCATGGGGGCTGCCATATAAAGGACAAAGCCGGTTATACTACCTTAGAAGGCTGGCTTCCTTCAACATCTGCAATAAGATGCTGCAGATGTTCTATCAAACAGTTGTGGCGAGCGCCCTCTTCTACGCAGTGGTGTGCTGGGGAGGCAGCATTAAGAGGAAAGACGCCTCACGCCTGGACAAACTGGTGAGGAAGGCAGGCTCTATTGTTGGCATGGAGCTGGACAGTTTAACATCTGTGGCAGAGCGAAGGGCGCTCAGCAGGCTCCTATCAATTATGGAGAATCCACTGCATCCATTAAATAATGTCATCTCCAGACAGAAGAGCAGCTTCAGCGACAGACTGCTGTCACTGTCCTGCTCCACAGACAGATTGAGGAGATCGTTCCTCCCCCAAACTATGCGACTCTTTAATTCCACCAGGGGGGGTAAACGTTAATATTTAACATTATACATAGTTATTGTCTGTTTTTTTCACCTGTATTATTATCATTCTTTAATTTAATATTATTTATTGTATCAGTATGCTGCTGCTGAAGAATGTGAATTTCCCATTGGGATTAATAAAGTATCTATCTATCTATCTACCATATAGCGTCCTGGGGAAGGCAATGTTCTGCCCACACTTGCTCGCCCAGTGAAGTGAAGAGGACCTTTAGACGTTGACTTTATATGTTAAGGAATGATGTTATTTAGTCAGATATAACATTATTTTCATGTTGGCACCCTCTCACTCTCTCTCGCTCTATATATATATATATATATATATATATATATATATATATACTGTATATGTACTGTATATATATTTATATTGTTTGTAGTTATTTTTCCATGTGCATCTTGCTGCAAAGAAATGCAGAAAAGTGCAAGTTTTAGATACAAGCAGTTGTCTGTATTACTATACAGAATGCCCTATGCAGTATTTGGTATTACAGCTATTGTAGAGTATTAGAGGTTTATATAGCTGACTTTTCCAACCTTGGTTTGTAATAGTCGCGTAGTTGCATGTCACGTGTGTAATACTGCTAAAAACATGAGCTCTGATGCAGCATACTTTGTCTCTCATAATTTTAAAGACTTTTTTTTGTTTTTCAGATTTTTGTCACTTGCTTTAAAGCTAAGACTCTGTATTACTCATTTACTCTGTGTGAGTCTAAGACCTTGAAGTTCATGTATGTAGGACTTAAATGATTTTGCGTAGGTAGGGCCCCAAAAATATCTCTAGCCCTGGGGCCCCCACTCTCCATAAACTGGCCCTGCACACAGTGTATACACAAACTTCCTTCTTCAACTTTATTAAGAAGTCTGAAGGCTATAAAGAGCAAAGCTAAAACTGTAATTAATTTTTTGTGTTGAAACACAGCTTTTTTTGAAGTTGACACAACTTAACTTTGGAAAGTAATGCAAGTCCAAAACAACTTCTTTAAATTTGTTTATTTGCATTGTTACAGTGTCATTTTGTGTAATTCATTACCAGGCTCTAAATTATCAGAAAATGTTATTGATTGGTAACAATGATTGGAAATCAAAGAACATTTTCCATTTCTTCCACATGTTATCAGGCAAACAGAAGACAAATGAAATCATTTTTATGGTAAAAAAAATTGCCAACTTGAAAATATATATTTTGTTGTGCATTTGTTAATCAAAACTGTAAAGGAAAAAGAAAATAAAGGCACAAAAAGACTTTCCTCATTATATCATAACTGTCTTGAATGAAAAAATGAATGTAAGTTATATTCCTCTACCCATTTGAGCACATATACAGTGTTCAAGCAGGTTCATTAACTTAATGCAGTGGTTTATTCTACTGTATAAAAAAAAAGTGTACAGTAGATTTAGAAAGTATTCAGACCCATTCACTTTCTGCGCACTTTTTTGCGTTATAGATTTAATTTTAAATGGATAAATTTGCTATTTTAAATCAGGAATCTACACTCAGTTATCTATAATTACAAAGTGAAAACATGTTTTCAGAAAGATTTGTAAATGTATTAAAAATAAAAAAAATCTGTTATTTATATAAGTATTCTGACTCAAGAAATTAACATATTAATTAAAGAAACACATCCTCTACTAAGATAAGTTTGTTAAAACTTCTTTAAGTCAGTAATTGGGCAGGAGAAAGCTTGTCCATTGTGTCATTTATTTACTCTTTCAGCACCATGCTGAAGAGGGGGCACTCATCACAATAGTCTGTTGCAGAATGATCAGAATGGTTGGAAAAGTAAGGGCAAAAGTCCGTTTTATAAACAATCAAATTTACATAATAGTGCCAATCAATGCATACATGTACCCTGTCTTATGCCCAGATGACTTATTGAAATAAAAGTTTATTTTATCACACTCTTGCTCTCCTTATATCTTTTAGGGTTAGCTGTTATCGTTAAAGTATCTCTGTTTGTGACAACTGTCCAATTCTGGTGTGTACGACAACAAGCTTCCACTGGTACATCCTTGTCTTTTGTTGTTCACATGGCCTTTACTTGGTTTCCTGACACACTTGAATATGTTTCTGATATTTATTAACCCTTTAAGGTACTTCTTAAGATGAATGCTGTATTACCAAAGTTGTAATGCTGTGTTACCCTAAAATTATTCTCTCTTTGCTGTGGCACTCTAAATTGTGGTCAGGTGCATCCTATTTGCTTTCATATGCTTGTGATGCTTCTAGAACTTGATTGGACACATCTGAGGTCTCCTTCTTGACTCAAATGGTTAAAAAGTAAACAAATGAATACGTAAATAAATTAGGGTAAGCTTCAGGAATATTCCGTTTTCGTTAGTGGTCTGATGTTCTGAAGTTTTCGTCTCAGTTGAAATTTATTCTAGATATGTTTGCTGGTATAAAGTATTTAGAACTTTATTTGTCCGCAGGAGTAAAATCTGGCTTTTTACAATAAATAAATAAATGAATACAGCAACTATCTAGTAAATATGCTCAAAAACAAAAATAAAAACAGTGAGAAAGTAGAGTTCAGTTCCAAGTATTATTTGGTTGGTATCAAAATTAACACCTCTAAATGTCAGGTCATGCGTATTTACTGAAAAACTGTAGCGATTTTGTCAGTCAAGGTCAGATGAGCTGTAAGTACATATAACATTTTAATATTTCTGTTCATGAAAGAGTATATGGAGGAGTGTGAGACTAAATTTAAGTTTGGTAGCTTGACACTAGTAACATAGATATCAAATCACAAAGTGGTAATGAAGCAGAAGCTACATCCATGGTTGAAAATGTCAATTTTCCAGTTTATGTATTTTTCCATTCTGTTCTATGGTCACAGGAGTTGAGAATGAGCTAAAAGAATAAGATCTCAAGCAGACAACAAAAAAGGTTTCTCCACAGGATTCTGGGTACAACCTACATAATTGGATAAAAGAATTGGCAATCAAGAGGGAACTCAAATTAGAGCCAACAATCCACATTAAACTGCAAAAATGGAAATCTGGCTGGTTACAACTGTTTGCACCAGTACAGACAGAAATGAATGAATAATCGGACCAGAAAGAAAATAATTAAGTAATAATTGGACAGAGAGGATAAAGTCATACTAATTACGACTGCAGAGTATTAGAGCCCAATGATGATTTTTTTAAACAAATGCCAACAAGGTTTAAAGTTACATTGCGGCTTTTGACAAAATGATTCACAATTCTGCATTAGCAGTAACCAGCTCTTTTTAGATAAGTTTGACTCCTACTGCTGCTGTACATATTGTACACAGAATGTTGGAAATGCACGCACCATGTCATTTTGTTCTTCTGCCATACAGCACCCACGCTTGCAGACTGTACATCCTCTGCTTGCTTCTACTTAGAGAAAAATGCCTTCCCATTATTTATATTTTTGTGCTCAAACTTGTAAATAGGTAAAATATTGCTATGCTTCATTGGAAGCACGGTGATAAGTTCTGATTTGGCAAACAGCACAGAAAAATTCCACACATAACAGGTGTACATCACTATGCCAACTATTTTAGTACATGTTTTTAGTTCATGCAAAGCGTAAAAATTTACTGGTGTCAGTGGAAAAAAGTCCAAAGCATTAAAAGAATTTGTATTTCTAAAAACTATCAATTACTTAAAAATAATTTTTATCTAACTTTACATTAGTATGCTGAACATTATATATTATATTATTTTTTGATTAATAATAATACTAAAAACAAAATGTTACATAGCTTACACTAAATAAAATTGGGTTTAAAATGAGGATAAAAGAAATCAAATGTCTGATCAAGCTTTACAAAAATTTGATGGAGCATCACTTGAGGCTACAACTGCAATATGTGGGCGAGTTTCACAGCATCTCAGGCAATTTTTAACTACTATATATTCCATTCTGAAGTCTGCAGACTGAAAGTTATAAACCTTGAAACGAGGTATACCCCTTAACAAAGCTTCAAACAGCAACTCTGTTTCATACTAGAAAAAAAAGACCCTATTTCAGACAAACACAAAAGAACTTTCTTTATATATCCTCTCTTGCACTGTTACTACTGTGTTCGTTGAGGGAATACAGATAAATTAATGTATACATGGAAATAATACAGAAGGAATAAGGAAAAAATAAATCAGCATGTTGAACTAATATGGTGCAGAAGTGTTTTGATAAATATTTTCAACAGAAAAGGGACCTTTTCTTTCCAAAGATGAAACTGCATCATTTTAAATATCGATAATCTGTTTTTCCACTCTTCACATAGCATTTTTCATCCCTTGATCTGTGACATAGTCCTACTGAACACATTTACAATTCTCTACAGAATATGCTATGATCATATATCTGGTATGCTGATGAGTGGTAACACTCCAAATTTGAATCATTGATAATTTTATTCTCCTAGTCCCATAGATTTTTAAATGTGCAATAGTGTAAGTTAAAGGAGTGCTTCTAAACTTCACTGTTTTGAAGTCCTCCCAATAGTGATTCAGACCTTATTTGGACAGGATTAGTTTTACACCACAAGGTAGGGTAAAGTTAGTACTTGAAGTGGGCCAGTACGCACCAGTACTCATGCTGCCATTTCCCCCTTCTTGTCTTATGAACACCAACAGTTAATGTATGCATGGTGGTACATACAGTCAGTTCGGAACATATGTGTAACCCTTATTTAAAACAACATTACATCCATTCGATCCTCCATGGGGGACCACAACCTCCCACACTTTTCAAGATGAATTGTTGAGACAGTGCAGGCTGGCTCCACTCTCCCACACATCTTTGGGAGACTCTTGAACCCACCATCATCAATACTGCAACCAAGATGAGCCGGTCAGATGTGGCAACATACAGGTGCATCTCAATAAACTAGAATGTCATTGAAAGTTAATTTATTTCAGTAATTCAATTCAAAACGTGAAACTCATATAATATATAGATTCATTACACACATAGTGATATATTTCAATCTTTTATTTCTTTTCATTTTGCTGATTATGGTTTATAGCTAATGAAAACCCAAAATTCAGTATCCCCTTATATGCCTCTGTGGGCACAGTACCACATTCCTGAACCACGGACGGCCAATGGAGCAATCAAAGCAGAACACACCCTCACTGTCTCTGTTACCCTCTATGAGCACACACACCAACGCAGATTGAGCTGGCTATTCAATTACCTGTTTATTTAAAAACTGATTTTATGCTGCTTAACCGTGGACCCACTATTCCACAATTGTACATGTCAGTACACCTTCAGATCTTTGGAGGAATACCCCACTCCCATGTTATTCCGCACAGAACAATGAGTACAGGCAGTTCTTTTTTTTCTACACTTCATGGGCAAAGTAATTGTTAATGTCACTCCATTGATAGAATGTATTGACTTGTCGATCAATATGGGTCTAGTTTAACCTGGAGTTACTGAAATGAGACATAAGACTAAATTTACAGAGGTCCTTTGGTAATAATTATTTTACCCCACTTCCTAATGTAAAACTTATTCCGTTCAAATAGGGCTTTAAAAGAACCTGAAGCTATTATGTTCTTTTTCTGTATTACACTCATTCACAATTAATGTATGTTAATATGGATTTTATTAAATTGCATCCTAATATGAAAGCAAACTGGACCAGGAATTACTAGAATTTTAGGTGACTGGAAAAGAAAAACTGTCACAATGCACAGAACTCTAACACATTTTTTTAATGCAATTTGGTTTGGGATTGCAGCTTTCTTTGTAAGGTAATAAGTCAACTTGACTCATTTCTGTAAAGACAACTATGGGATTGGCAAGTGTATTAGAATTTTGAGGACCTGATGAAATAACCAGGAGATAGACAGATGTAAAGTGACACAGTAGTAGTACTCATGGGATTAACCTAAGTCTAACAAACTAAAAGTAATACCAGAGACAAAATGCAAAACAAAAGATGATGTTAAATAGTCATCGCCAAAGTCATTATTCTAACTCAGGAACAACAGTCCTTCTCTAGCATTACAAATAAGGTTTGTTCTTGAGGAAAGATTCAATATTAGGACATAAGAAGCTGTGTGTCACTATCATTTATAGACAGGGCAAGATGACTCACACTGTCATGTAGCCTGTATGTCACATGACAGGCAACAGACACAGTAACCATTAACTATCTGTTGCTGGCTTTTCTGTTCTTCTTTTCATGTATAGTTTGTTTTTTTAATGATATTTTACATTGTGTTTGGGTTCACTGTCATGCTGCAGAATGAAGCTGGGACTGATCAGACACATTCCTGATAGTATTCCATGACGAATATAAATCAGTCTGTACTTCTCGCCAGTGAAATGATCATCAGTTTGATCAGATCACCAACTGTGTTTGCAGAAATATTGGCTCAACCTAACAGGGAACATCCACTGTGCTTCACTGTTGTCTGTGCACATAGGCACATAGGTGACTCGTGAATAGGTAAGCCATTTTGGCTTCATTACTACCTTAAAAAATTGTTTTTTGGTTGCTACTTGTCTTTGAACACCACTTATGATAAAACGACTCTGGATTGTAGATGAGTGTACCAGAGTCCTAGTGGTTTCTGGAAGTTCTAGGCTGATACCAGTGCTGGACACCTTTTTTTTAATAGGAAGTAAGCTTCATGTATTTCTCATTTGCTGCACTGATACCTTTCCAATGCTCAACCTTGCCCATTTGTTTGTAATTTTGCACAAGAGCTTGGGCAGCAAAACTGGAAATATCTGTCTTCCACAAAATTTAAGAAACCTTGATGATGACCACCTTCTGTTTTGCTTTGTCACATGGTGTAAAATTGCAGGTTAAACTGCCACATCTCCCACAAACTCACCTTTTTAGTATAGTTGTCCGTTTCCCAGTTTTATTCCCTCTACACAACTATTTCTGTTTCAGTTAATCACTTTGGTTCCACCTACACATTATATTATGTTCATTTTGTCATTAAAGAAATTTAAATATCTTATTATATTGCTTCATCTTTTGGAAAGTGAAAGAGAAATATTTTTTATAAGAACATTTCGATGCTGTAGACACAGAACATATATGAAAAGTATGTATTCCAAATCACGTTATATTATTTACCACATTATTTACAACTCAAGGCACCTCACACCCAGATAAACAGACTTGAGCAGGGGGAACTGCAGCTGTGTCAGTAGGGAGATTGGATAGCAGGCTGCTTGTGCTGACACATTTGCAAAACAAAGATGCTGATGAAGAGTTGCAAAGGAATTTAAGGTGGCCTGGCATTATGACTTTTTTCGTAGGCTTCAGGGATTCTATTGTTAATACAGTGGGACATGAACCCAGCGTATGCAGGCTTAAAAAGAAAAACATTCAAATAATAAATACTTTAAGACCAACACCCTCTGTACTCCACCTGACTAATCCACTCCCCTCTTACACTCACCTTACCATTTGCTATATATTGCCTTTGATTCCTGTATGTCTAATCATTTTCCTCTGATGATGACACCTGGTAGGTGCTGAAAGCTCAGGAATAAAATACTATTTTAAGATATGTGATTCATTTTCTCCCTTTGTGAATTTCTAGCTATAAGTATGCAAACTGTATACTAGATCTTCACTATATATATATATATATATATATATATATTATTTATATATATATATATATATATATATATATATATATATATATTGTGATCGATAAGAAAGTCACAAAAACAAAATAAAGATTTGGGGACCGTCCCCATATATTGTCTTACAGACAATATTGAAAAAATGAAGCGATTCAAAGTCTTGAAAGTACAATGAACAATTTTACTGAAAACAAAATGGTGGTTTTACAGAGCAGAAAAACATGTGACAGGAAATGGTTGGCAAAATGGTGATGTGGCAACAGGAACCGGAAGTGATGTGGTTTGTGGGTGCCGGAAGTGATGTCATCGATATTGACCGGAAGTGACGTCATCGCGGCCATTTTGAAAACCCGGAAGTTGCGGGATTAATTCTCTTCTTGTGTCCTGTTGGAAAAAGAGTTCAGGTAAGTACCACGTGATATCCCTTTATCTCGCGATGTTTCACTCACCTTTAGGCTCTTTGACTGCCTCCTAATCGTACATGTGTGACATGACCCCCCCCCCCCCCAGCCCAGACCCGTCGGGTTGGGCGACCTGCACCGCGAGGTCGTGGACACGAGAGAGAGCATCTGCGTTGGCTTGCAAGGAACCCCTACGATAAACGACACTAAAACGATATGGTTGTAAATCCAAAAACCACCTAGTGATGCGTGGGTTAGACTCACGATGGAGAGACATCCACTGTAAAGCGGCATGATCTGTCACCAGAGTAAACTCGCGTCCCAGTAGGTGGTACCGTAGAGATGTAATAGCCCATTTGATCGCCAAGGCTTCTCACTCCACCGCAGCATACTTGGTCTCTCGTTCCAACAATTTCCGGCTGAGGTACATAACGGGGTGTTCAGCACCGTCGACACATTGGCTCAGCACGGCACCTAATCCTGTGGCCGATGCGTCGGTCTGGAGAATAAAAGGAATAAAAAAATCAGGAGATTTCAACACCGGTGCTGATGTAAGGGCCAATTTCAAGTCACTGAATGCTTTTTCCACCGCATCATCCCACACCACTTTTAAAGGCGCTCGTTTCTTTGTTAAGTTCGATAAGGGTGTAGCAATTTCAGAGAAGTGCGGTACAAAACGACGATAGTAACCCGCCAGCCCTAAAAATGCTTGAACCTGCCTCTTATTCATCGGACGGGGCCAATTCAAGATGGCATCAATTTTATCATTTATCACCACATTGAGGTTTAACAGTACCCCCACCCACCACGTAGCCTAAATATTTGGCTTCCCTCAATCCGAAGAAACATTTCTTCGGGTTGATGCGAAGTCCGGCTGACGCTAGTGTGGAGAGAACTGCTTTAACCTGCAATACATGATCCTTCCATGTGCCAGAATAAATGACAACGTCATCCAAGTAGGCGGCACTATAGGAATTGTGGGGCCGAAGCAGTGTATCCACCAGACGTTGAAAAGTAGCTGGTGCCCCGTGCAAACCAAAAGGAAGCACCTTATATTGCCAATGTCCGCTGGGCGTACTAAAAGCGTTTTTTTCTTTAGCGTTTTTTTCTTTAGCGGAGTCCGTTAAGGGAACCTGCCAATACCCTTTAGTCATGTCAAGAGTAGTTAGGAATCGAGCGTTCCCTAACCGATCAAGTAAATCATCCACTCGCGGCATGGGATACGCATCGAATTTAGAGACCTGATTTAGTCGTCGGAAGTCGTTGCAAAACCTCCACGAACCATCAGGTTTAGAAACTAGGACAATTGGACTAGACCAAGGGCTATAACTTTCTTCAATAACCCCTAGTTCCAGCATTCGTCTAATTTCCAGCTCTACATCCGCTTTCTTTGCCTCCGGGAGCCTATAAGGTCTCTCTCTGACAATCACCCCTGGTTCCGCAGTACGTCCAGGTGTCTCGTCCACAACTTTAGGGACAGACAAGATAGCCCGTTCGAGATCTTGTCGTTGTTCAGATGTCAAATCAGGACCAAAATTCAGATATGCACATGACATAAAAAAGGAACTAGAGTGTCCGGAGGAGGGATCAACGTCCCTGTCCTTCCATGGTTTCAGTAGATTTATATGATACACTCTTTCACTCGGTCGATGATTAGGTTGTTTAACCAAATAGTCGACGAGTCCTTTTCGTTCCTTTATCTCATAAGGACCTTGCCAGTGTGCCAACAATTTTGAATGGGAGGTTGGGACGAGCACCATTACACAATCACCCGGGACAAACTCCCGAATGGTGGTGTTTCTATTATAATAACGAGACTGCGCTGCTTGTGCTTTTTCTAAATTATCTTTTAGAATAGGTCTAATTTTCTCAAGTCTATCGCATAATTGCGCGATATATTCGAGAACATTTGAAGTAGGGAGGACCTCCTCTTCCCATCCTTCTTTTAACATATCCAAAAGCCCTCGGGGTTGTATTCCATACAATAATTCAAAAGGAGAGAAGCCTGTAGAGGTCTGTGGGACTTCCCAATATGCAAACAACACGAGGGGAAGCAACTGATCCCAGTTTCTTCCATCCTCGCTAACTACCTTACGTAACATCTGTTTTAATGTTTGATTAAAACGTTCCACCAACCCGTCAGTCTGGGGATGATAGACTGACGTTTTCAGATGTTTTATACGGAGTAATTTAGCAATTTCCCTGAACGTCTCCGAAGTGAAAGGAGTCCCTTGGTCTGTTAAAACCTCTTTGGGGATCCCAACACGAGCGAATATCCCTACTAATTCCCGTGCGATGGTTTTTGTATTAGCTGAGCGCAAAGGAACAGCTTCTGGAAAGCGAGTGGCATAATCAACTAATACTAAAATATATTTAAATCCTTTTAATGAGGGTTCTAATGGTCCTACGACGTCTATTCCGACTCTTATAAATGGAATATCAATAATGGGAAGGGGAACAAGAGGAGCTCGAGTCCGCCTGGGAATCTGGCGAAGTTGACACTCCGGACAGGAAGCGCAAAATCGCCTGACCTCCTCATTAATTCCCGGCCAATAAAATCGGAGTTTTATCCTCTCTAAAGTTTTATCGAAGCCCAAATGGGCTCCCAGAAGGTGAGCATGTGCTAATTCACACACTTTTCGCCGAAAAGTGCGTGGGATTAGCAATGTTGCTCGCACTTCACCCCCGTGTTCTGCCACTCGGTATAACAGATCATTATTAATAACAAAGAACGGCGTGGGTGGCATGGGATTCAGAGTTGTATAACCCTCGGTGGACACTATAGTATTCCTAGCAAATTTTAGGGAATCATCGTTCCATTGTTCTCTTTTAAAGGATGAGGGTGTTAGAAGGAATTGGGACGTTAACGCTTGTATTGTGTCTTGTGCGACCTCTATGGGAGGGGCTACTGCCTCCACGTCCTCCACGTTAACTGTATTTGCTACCGTAGAGGATGATGGGACATCGATTTCTTCGCACTGGGTGCTAGTATCCGTCCGTGCTACTGAGGGACATGACGTGGAGGCAGTCGGATCAGTTTGTTCCATCATTAAGCCTACATATTTCCTCGGTACAGTTACGTTTTTACCGCTAATAATTTCATTCCAGTCTCTACCTAGTATAACTGGAAAAGGAGGATCTGGTAACACAGCCATGGCCATACTTGTTAAATTTCCATTTACAGTCACAATACATCTGGCTGTTTTATAATACCGGATATCTCCGTGAATACATTTTAGACTGGTTTTTATTTTAGTCCACTGTTGCGGTAAAACGAAACGGGTAGCAACAATAGAAATGTTACTCCCGGAATCAAACATTGCCCTTACCTTTCTGCCATTTATAATAACTGCACGTGTGTAGGGAAGAGACAAAGGGTTACTCACGGTGGCACAGTACCTTTCCCCCCCTTACCAACGAACAATCCATCGGTTCAAAGGAGCAGTTTGGAGACAGATGTCCAACCTCCCCACACTTGAAACAGCGGGGAAGATTAGGTGGTCTATCCCTTCTACGGACGGCAGGTTCGGGAGCTTGTCGGGGGGGGGGCTCAGGAGCTGCCCCACGTGCCTTTTGGGTTCGGCGAGAGAACCGTTCTGATCTTCCCGATTTGCAAGCCGCCCAGTGACACTCCGCAATTTTTAGAAGAGAATCCATGTTCTCGTAATTGTGTTTCCGGACTTGCTGGGCTATGTTTTCGGGGAGAGCATGAACAAAGGTCTCACACGCCAGAATTTCGGCCATTTTATGAGAGTCATTGACGTCAGGCCGTAGCCAACGACAGACCTTTCCCCAGGTTTCAAAGCCCTGGGTTCTCAATGGCCTTTCAGGGTCAAATCACCACTCCCTCCACTCTCTTGCCTGCTGCTCTGGAGATACGCCGTAGCGTTTAAAGACCTCTAGTTTGAGAGCGTCATAATCAGCAGCCTGCTCCTCAGTTAAATCATAATAGGCTCTCTGCGCCGTTCCCTTCAGGTAGGGAGCCAGTTAGTACACCCACTCCGACCTCGGCCATGCGTTCCGCTTAGCAGTACGCTCGAAGATCAAAAAATATGTTTCAATGTCATCCGACTCAGTAAGGGTAGTCAAAGCAATGGGTGGTGCCCGAGTGACCTCCGTCCGTATCCTAGCGGCCGAACGAGCCTCCGATTCCGCCAATTGAGTCCTGGTTTCCCCCATCTGGATTTTCAGGGAGTGTAAATCTCCCATGATCGTGGAGAGAACGCTATTCAGGTCTTGTTCTTCAGACATCTTGAACAATAACTCCTGCCGACTACGGCAATTGTGATTGATAAGAAAGTCACAAATACAAAATAAAGATTTGGGGACCGTCCCCGTATATTGTCTTACAGACAATATTGAAAAAATGAAGCGATTCAAAGTCTTGAAAGTACAATGAACAATTTTACTGAAAACAAAATGGTGGTTTTATAGAGCAGAAAAACATGTGACAGGAAATGGTTGGCAAAATGGTGATGTGGCAACAGGAACCGGAAGTGATGTGGTTTGTGGGTGCCGGAAGTGATGTCATCGATATTGACCGGAAGTGACGTCATCGCGACCATTTTGAAAACCCGGAAGTTGCGGAATTAATTCTCTTCTTGTGTCCTGTTGGAAAAAGGGCTCAGGTAAGTACCATGTGATATCTCTTTATCTCGCGATGTTTCACTCACCTTTAGGCTCTTTGACTGCCTCCTAATCGTACATGTGTGACAATATATATATATTACTTCCTATAATTAATAATACATTATTTTGGGTTTGTTTTCTATTGTCTGCTGAATTGCTTTATCATAACTAAGCACTGTAGAATGCCCAGATGAGTCTGGTGTTGCAACCCCCATAGGTCTATTTTCTTCGGCTTCCTCTCCAGCTGAAGTTTTTGTTTTCCTCTCTTCTTTGTCCACCTGACCATAGTATGTATTATCAAAGTAGAGATAGAATTGTATCACCTTTACTATTATAAACTTACAACTTACTGGGGATTCTTTCATTTTACCTCTTATAATTTTCATTTCAGGTTTACCACTTTCACGTACGCTTATGTATGAAAATGTGCTGTATAAATATATGTAGAAGGATTACTTGGTGGCTATTTCTGATACAGCAGTATCTGAACTACACCCATCCCATGGATTTTCAACTGCCTGGAAGACATATCTCTTAACAAATTAGCATGAGACATCTTTTTAGACTTTCTACAACTCTGCCCTGTTTGTTGATACTATTTACAGCTGTACTGACCCCATCAACTGTCAAGCAAATTTTATTTTGTTTGAGCTTTATATTTTCTTTTATCGTGTGACTAAATGTAGTGGTAACAACTTCTGCTTTACTTTGAATTTTGTTCTCTATTTCTTTTTAACTTCTTTTTCAGTCAAATTGTGCTTTTTTTGTTAGTCATGTTGCATAGAGGTGCCTGCTAAATAAATAATCATAATAAACCTTCTAATGCACTTGCACTTATTTTAACAGGATCTCACTCTTGGGATTAGAAAGTTTATACACATTATTTACAATATTCAAATTTGGTGACCACTTGCCATGTCCATGATCATTGTTTTGTTAGAGTTAACTGATTCTTGTATTTCTTACACATTTTTCTTATCAGTTCCACTGAGTAAATAAAAGGTTGTATTACACATTTATTATACCCGATTCCAACTCTTACTCTCTCCCCATTAAAAATTCTTTGTGATAAAGCTTAAAAAGCCTAAAGGAAAGACCCTTGTTTACTGTTATCACAGTCTGTCTGTTTCTACTGCTTTTTTTGCATTAAAGCAGAGAAAAATGGTATGTGTACAACAAAAGCCGCAGGTGGTTTGCTTGTGGCAGTTGGAGTTTTTATAACGTGCTGCTGCTTTGGAAGCAAGAAGAGGGCATACATTTTAATGTTTATCTAAATGAAAATAAAAGAAGAACTCATAATTCAATTTCTTCAAGAAGAAACAGTCACTCTGAATCATTACCAGAAAACTAATTGATTGTGTGTGCTTTGTGTTGTCAAAGTGTAGGTCATGTGGAAAAATGATCAGAGAAAAATGTCATGTATAACATCTTAAAAGCAATAGTCTGACAGATAAAATAATCTAAGAGCATCTGTGAGAAAATAACATCTCAACAGCGGTTAGCAGGATTGATAAATGAGTTTTGAGGCCTTGTAATTAGCATTTAATATTTATTTGCATTTTTATGAGTATGTTTCAGTATCTGGATATAGGAAATTTGTACTGCCAGACCAGAATTTTGAAAAGTATGTCACCCGAAAAAAGACAGATGATAGATAATAAATAAGCTATTAAAACAGGTAAGTTCATCTTGATTATGTGACATGTTAGTGGTGACATTCTCAATCCCTTGCAGTCATCCCATTTAGCGGCCTGACTTTGAGGCTATAATGCAGATAACTATAGGGTTCAGACTTTTTTTCTTTGTGAAATTTATTTGTTGTCACATTGTCGGTTACTTGCTTTTTCTTAGTCTTTGCTAAAGGTATAATGCTCTATGGGATTAAGGTAATCACTCGTAATCATAAACTAATGGTTAAAATTGGACTTTGTTTCTAAAACAATGGGAGCTTTTAAGTTATACATAGAAAAAAACTGTAAGAACCATTCACTGATGGAATCAAACCCTTGTCTGTTTTGAGGTGGATTGCCAAGTTAAAATAATAAAAAAAAACTTTTATAGGTAAGTAGTTCAAGTATAAAATGCCACTTTGAGATGTGTGTTTGTTTATCACAATTGTCCTTAGAGCTAACTTGTGTTATAAGGAGCTGAGGTTCCTTATAGGATTAGCCCTATAAATTTGTCTAAGTTTCAAATTTGGGAAATTTTGACAGCTGTTTTCAAATAAGCACCTAACAACTAGTCAGGATTTTTATCCTGAGGATATCCAATTCCATTTGCTGCCATGAGATTATACAGTTTGGAGAACTTATCATCTTTGTCAATTTTCACATGTTTTCTTGGACTGATTTACAGCAGGGTGTAACATTGATGAGATGATAACCAGCACTTCCACATTCAGAAGTACTCTCCCTGAGAAGACTGGCTTTGTCTCTAAAGGTAAGTCTGAGCTTCTGCCCCAAATGTAAAAACTGAAGTATCCTCTGTTTTTTGTATATGAGTGACAGCAAAGGTGTTTGAGCCATTTGGCCAATGGATCACTGTAGTAACAACCATAAGGAAACAAGCAAATTTGTAGCGTGTACCAAACAAAGCTTACAGGCATCAATGATTGATTCCTACAAAAAAAAGGGTTCTATTGGCCCACTGATGAGGTCCTGTGAATGCCTTAGGGAGTAGGGTGAAGTTAATACCAATAAATACTAAGCAATTCTAATTGATCATATGAAATCTTCCAGATCAATGTTTCCCATCTGCATAGCACAAATGTTCAATAAATTGTATTAACACTAGAATCCCTGAAGCCTACGAAAAAACTTGTAATCCTGGCCCACCTTAAATTCCTTTGCACCTCTCCATTAGCATCTTTTGTTTTGTAAATGTGTGGATCAGCACAAGCAGCAAGCAGCCAGCTATACCATCCCCACACCACCGCAGCTCAACTCAGGGAAAAAGTTCTCTCAGCTCAAAGTTCTTCATCTCTTCATCTGGATATGAGGTGTGTGGATTTGTATTAGGTAAATAATATATTGTTATTTGGAACACATGAATTTCATGTTTGTTCTGTATCCACAACGATCTATGTAAATATAGGATGACAGGAAATGCAAGAAATGTTGAACACATACCTAGAACAGAAACATTTTTCGTGTTATAGTACTAATGACAAAATTTGACATGAAGTGTATAATGTGTAAAGACTAAAGTCTAAATATCAAATAAACACATTCACAAAAGACACACATGTAACAAAACAAATGCACTTTAACTCAAGAATATAACCGAAGAAAAAAAATCGGTTTAGGGTACAACGCTGACATGACCACTTGGGTGGTGCAGCAGTAAGAACCTCATAATCAAGAGGTCAAGGGTTCAATTCCGTCGGCTTACCAGAATTACCATTTTGAGTAGCGAGTTGCTCTTACTGTTACTATTATGCAATAAAAACATTCATTTGATTTGAGTCTGTAACAGCCGGTGTAAATTTATGGTGCTTGTAAAGATTAGCATTTTTTTATTATTATTATTATTCAGTTTTATTCTCTCCGTCATGTTCACGCGCCCCCCAATCTGAACTGCTGTTTTCAAATAAAGATGTGCTATAATAGAGGTTTACTGAGATGAGGATGAGGGTTCTACATTGAAGAAAGAGAAGGAAAGCCATCCCCTCAAGAAATGTCCAGTCACACATAAAAACAATGCAGCTGCACCAGGCATAAAGGTGAAAGATGACACTTTTTGGATGTAGCAATAGGTTGGTTGTCATCCTGCCAGTCAATATGCCAAATGCATGTCCTTCAATGAAACAGTAGGGCTTACAGAGCTTACCAGTGTATTGTGTACTCCATTCGCAATTATGTATTCTTGATGGTCTTTATATGAAAAACATGTATATGTTACTTATATAAACACCACATCGAATGTTGTTTACCTATATTTATTTACTTATCTTCCTACAGTGTAAAGTCACAAGTAGACTGCATAGCTTCCTGTATTTGATCAACACAGGCATGCTAACAAAGTTCATGTACAATGCCACTCCTTATTCAAGAAAAGATCAGTTACAAAATGTGCAATGGCAGCTTCCACCTGCAGCTATAGACACATCAGTACGCGAGCAAGCTGAATACAGAATTTTAAAAACAGTTTCATCCATGTTAGGGTCAATGTGGGCGTAAACATTTTCTGGCCGTATTGAAAGAAAAGCAGGAACTAACCCTGAATAGTCCGCATAAGTCCAAGATGGGGTCCTCGGAGACATACAATCACACAGGGGAAATGTAGAATCACCAATTAACCTAACACACACACACAGAAATACATGTTTTATGGGATATGGGAGAAAAACTGAAATTCATAGTGAAAATCTCCATCTGCCATTTGATGAATGAGCAAATTCTACACAGAAAACAACAGGGATGCAGGATGTGAGCCCAAGATACTGGATCAAAGAGGCAGAACTGTTACTCACTCTGATATGTACTTCTGTTTATTACACATGAGAAGGTAAATTATCCAATAATAAAATTAATCATTTAGCTGCTATTCCATCAAATTTTAGATTAACCAGACTTGGTAAAAAAGGAGAGCATTTTCTTACTTTTTTCCAGAAGACATATTTTATTTGCATAAAGTATAAAATGCTGTTAGCCTAGTATTTGCCTCCCATAGCTTTTGAATTTTACTCTCCAGATAGAGTCAACTTTTCTTGTAGGCAAAAAGGGTTTATCTGATCTGTCCTCACTTTATAGAAAACATTTTGTGTCCAGAATGCTTTTTTGACCAATCATGTAATCTTTAAATAAAGAGTAGAATTAACGTCATAGACAAACATCATTTCAAATTTAGTGGCATCTGAGGTCAATCTTAATGTTTCTAAATATCTTTTTTGTGTTTATATCAGTTGTTCATATGTTCATGCAACATGCCAAAACTCACCCGTGCCATGATCAGTGAATATTACTGCCTTACCTTGCAAGTTGTTTTGCTGATCTGAAATAGCTAACTTACCTCAGAGTTGCACAGATGATGTTATCTAACATCATCATTATGTTCCAGAAATCCTTCCACTATTTTTAACCAATGTCAAATATATAACCAATAATGTCAAACACCTCATACTTGTGTTTGAATGAAAGCAGACTGAAATGATTGAAAATTGATTGAATTGAGGCCTAGGTTTTGTTACTCTGACCATCTAAAAAGTACACTTATTCTCCTCCTCTGACAACTGTGGGGATTAGTCAGAAAATATTATTTTCCATTTTCCCATGAGGAAAACACATTGGGGCAGTGGTTAAAACTGCTGCCTCACAGCTCCAAAAACCTTTTTTAATTTCCACTTCCATCAGTATTTCTGTTTAATGTACATTTCTGTGTAATGTTCTCCCAAAGACCATGTCACTTTCTGTAGGCACTCCTCCCACATGCCAAAAACATGGATTTCCCCTTAATAGCAGATACAAATTGTGCCTGTATCAGTAAGTGTGAGTGAATATATCCTTAAATCATTTAATGGAATGAGCAAGCTTAGCAAAAGGATAGATACATTTTTCCATGAGGAAACAGAGCCGTGCATTTGTGTTCTGGGAGTGTGTTTGTTTGTTTGCTACACCAATAGTATTTGTGGATTTAACAGCATTCTTTTTTTTTTTTAATATTCACAGACATTTTTCACTAGCTAATTTTTTTAGTAACCATTCAATAATTGCTATTCAAGTTCAAATATTTTAAAACTCACATTTTCATGTATTGGCACCATGTTAAACTTGGAAAGAAGCCAATTCTGACCTAAATACAATATAAAAGACGGAGTGATTTTGATTTGGATAATTAATTTAATTAGAAATATAAAGGAAATTTTTTAATTTGATATTAAACGCTAATAACCTTACTGATATTACTAGTAATAAACATATTCATCTATTACTTTTCATGTATTACTTAATAAAGACAATTAAATAAAAACCTTATTCAGTGAGTGAAATAATAAATGCTGCCCTCCACAATTTACGCTGCTTATTTAACCATTGGCAAATCTTTGTGAAATGCCAAAGGTCTCCCACAGGGAGCTGTCATTTGCCAGGAAGCTGAAAAATAGATGCCAGCAAATAAAAAAAAAGAATTGTTTCAACATTTAACGAAAGAGGATTATTGGCAAGCTGTATTATTCATAAAATCATTATTTTTTTTCCTTCTTCTTTGGCTTAGTAAAGAGAATCCAGTTACACAAAACACTAGAGACTTTCAATGTACATCAGGAACTGCAACTTTAATTATGCTCAACAGTCAGTCAGCATTTCTTTAAAACTGCCAGTGGCATAAAAGTGTAATGGAGTTAGCACTTGTGAAGCAGAAAGAAAACACACAGCAGCTTATTTTATTTTGTATCTTAAATTTTGATAAAGCACATTGGATATGCTTCTAATTTCTGTTTGTGATGTGTTATTTCCTGGCAATTTAAAAATACAAAAGAGAGTACCTAGGAAATAAAACTGAAATTGGATCCCTGAAGACGTTTTATGCTAATGACAAACCAGTGCCTTTTCAATTTATTTTTCCTCTTAATTTCCTAAATATTACCTTTGGATTTGCAATGCTTTTAACACAGGGGTAGTTTTTTGTGAAAGCTCACTTAAATGTTTTCTCTTTGCATATATTTTTTTTTGCTATTGATTCTGCTACATACTATATCTTCAAAAAGCTGTATTTTCTCAATTTCTACTAGGTAACCTTTCATTGCACTATTATTTTTGCTATAAAAATTAAAAGTATTGGCATGATTTCAACTTTAACATGTACTATATAAAATATATTCTATTTGCAAGTCTCTACATTGGCTCCCAGTAAAGTTTATGGTTGATTTTTAGAATCTTACTTCCATATTATATAGATTTAAATCACATTGCCCACTTTAAGTTAACACAACTTATTACTATACATACGCTACAGTCTACCTTATGCTTTCAAGATGGTAATCTTTTAAAAATTACAAGGACAAATAAAATTAGTATGGAAGATTGAGTCTCATGCTACTAGGCCCACAAGCTGTGGAATGATCTGTCTGCTATCTATTTCCAGAATACTTTAACCATATTGTTGCTGTTGGAAAATTTGTTTGTCTTGTTTGTCAGTTATTAGCCCTTTTTGCTGAAGTCTGAAGAGATTACAACTACCTACTCATATCAGAGAATTGAATTTTTGGTCCCCAGAATGCACTAGTTTGCTCTGTTCTGCACAGCTTCAAGATCTCCTATGACTTTTTTGTAGTGTGGAGACCAGGAACCTCATTTATAAAACTTTACATGGATTTGAGCAAGGAAACATATGCATGCCAAAAGAACCTCATTTATAAAACTTTACATGGATTTGAGCAAGGAAACATATGCATGCCAAAAAACTGGATAATTTATATGCAATTTATCCTTTTTAAAAAATAACTATCACCTTGTAAATGTACGTATGTGAATGCATGTTGAACGCTGCCCTAAAACATCCATATTTGGAGCATGATAATCAACCTTATACATATGTAATCATGATGCTGCAAAACTTTATTGAATGGGGGAACAGCCTCCTACCATACTGTACATCGAGACACTGCCACCTGCATTCAAAAGTATCAGGCTGCACTCCACAACTCTGCATTCTGATACTCGGGAGAAGGAGTAAGGCACCAGCATCTGGGTGGGATGCCAATATACCTGGCACATGTAATGACAAGATTGTTCTTTCAAGGAACAATCATAAGGAAAACTGAAGGCTCAGCTAGTTTCCTTACCAATAAGCCAGCCACAATGTGCAGTATCGTCATATCCTTCACAGTTACTTTGCTACAAAATAAATGAGTCACCGGTTGACCTAGGCCACTGAGCCATGATGACTATCAGTCTCATCTTGGCATCACAGATGACCTGAGCATTGGAATGGAATGGAATGCCACTGCTCACAGCTAACAAAAGCAGCTTCATTCTCATTAGGTGCCCTTATTGCAAAATGAGTCCATTAACTTGCTCCGATTACATTGGAGAAACCAACATTTCTGTAAATTGCCTTTTTATGTTGGCAAAAACATTTTTTTTTTTCACCTGAACCATACAAAAACTGGATATAACACTATGTGGGTCAATTAATGGCTTCCAACACAGTGCACATGATGGAGTGAAACTTGTCTGAGATATTTCAGACCTGTCAGCTAAGTTCCCTGAGAAGTGGCAACAGGTAGTCGATACTGACAAAGAAACAAAAAAGTTCTTTCGTGCAAATATGAAGCATTGGCCCTCTTAAAAAGGAACTAAAATACAGTCTATACATCATATTAATCACTTTTAAGGTGCAATATGTTTGTCACATCAACACAGAATATATTACCAGATTGGTGATATGCCTTAGTATAATGCATACAAATTGTTGTTTAGATGGTTTCGATGAATTTCCCAATTTGATTAAGAGTGTTATCATTTCCCAGTTTCTCTAAAATGTTGTGTACACATGTGTTAGAGTTGTTTTAAACATACACGTTACCCTGTACACTACTCTAAGACTGGGTAGGGTCTCCTTTTGCTTTTAAAACAACCTTCTTTCTTCATGGCACAGATTTCTATAAGATGTTGAAATCATTCTTTTGTGATTATGGTCCTTGTTGACATGATTGCATCGTGCAGTTTATGCACAGGTGTCAAATGCACGTTCATGCTGCAGTTTGCTCTTGGCTAAATTATTATTCATATTTTTTACTTTTTGTATTCTCAGTATGACTGCAAAGCATGAAATTCTTATAACACTATTACATAGATACTATAGCCTTCAAAAGTAAAGGGTACTTAAAAACACCTGTGAATACTAAGTGGTGTGATCAAAAAGAAATATATACATAAGTGCCTGCAATGCACATATGAATCCCAGGGGAAATCGCCCAGTATTGCTTAAACAAGCTAAATGCCGTCGTTATTTGATTTTTCCCCAGCCAACTGGCCTTTTGCTCCTTGAAGCCGGAAGACAATCTCTTTTGTAAAAACAACAGCAGTGTAACTAAGTTGAATAAGATGATACCTGTGTTTGTGTCTCCCAAATAAAGTAGCTGAATATACTACATGCTCTGTAAAAGGTTAGTCTTCTTTATAACGTTTACTTAGTAGATATTTTCAAAGCAATTTAAATTCTATAATTTTTTTATTATTATTTAAAAAAAGTTTGCACACAATATTATACAAAACATTTCAAAATATTTGATAAAAATACAAATAATACAGTAAAGTACACAAAAAGGAAACAAATAAAAAAATGACATCAATAATCATTTCCTCATAAGGGTAGTAGTAGGGTGTTTTACCGTGTTAGCCATTATGAATGTAGTGAAAAGTCAAGCAAAATGACACCTTTTATTGGCTAACTAAAAAGATTACAATATGCAAGTTTTCAAGGCAACTCAGGCCCCTTCTTCAGGGAAGATGTAATCATTACATGTAATCATGATTACATCTTGCCTGAAGAAGGGGCCTGAGTTGCCTTGAAAGCTTGCATATTGTAATCTTTTTAGTTAGTCAATAAAAGGTGTCATTTTGCTTGATTCATAAGGGTAGAAATCATGCAGTAGCAGATGGTAAGGCTTTAACCAACCTAAGAGCTTTGTGGTTCTTAACTCAAGAGACTTCAAATACACAAACAGGGGCTACTCTACTATAAAACTAATGAAGCTTTGGGCTTCAGGGCCTCTAATCCCAGAGGGGCTCCAGAAGCAACCTTAATTTTTATCCTCACATAACTCAAAAACTATTAGGTATAGGAATTTTTGATTCACTCCAGTGACTTTGACCTGTGAGATAATTCAGTATCTGAGATATAGTAGTTATATTTTTTTAAAAATCTGTGGTGATCTATTTTGGAACAACCCACTGAAGAAGACAACAGAAGTTACCCAGACCTTGGTGCTGGTTGCAAAGAGGCCCCAATAACAGTTCAAGCCTCAGGCCCGAAAAATATCGATCTACCATTGTACTGTATACAAAAGAATAAGTAATGGCTAAATAAGGGACAACACTTGATCTATTTACACTTATGAATGATCATTTCTCAAATAATATTAAACAACTGATCAGAAATAAAGTAGTATAATTAATACATTTTTCTCATAGAATAAAATAATTTAACTGGGTAATGCCAGGTAAAATGTCACTTGGGCATTCCATGTAGACATTTATTTCCATAGGTTTCTGGAGACAGGACAATCCAAAAAAAGATTTTGAAGTTCTCATGAATTAAAAAATATCTAAATATGGAACCATTTTACTTTACCTTGATGAAGAATTTTACATTGGATTTCACAAATCTTTAGTAGCAAGAGGAAAATTCTTAGCAATTAACTTTCTGCCAATTAATTTTATCTTTAATAATGGCTCCCCTTAAACTATACACTCTTGGATTTATCTGATTTAATAAAGACATATAAGTCGGGACAAATGTATTACAATTTTGTTCCAATAAAAACATCAGGAAGGATTTTGACAATTGTATAATGATGTTTGCATAAATACAACATGTTCATTAGAATAGAAATGAAAATTCAAATAAATTCCGGAAAGAATGCAGAGAAACCATATATTGATATGAATTTTTTTTGTTGTTGTTCTTTATTTCGCCTTATACAATTTCTTGTATTAGGAATTTGTTAGTTTTCGCATACCCCTTGGGGTCAGAGTGCAGGGTCAGCCATTGTACAGTGCCCCTGGAGTAATTACAGGTTAAGGGTCTTGCTCAAGGGCCCAGCAGAGTAGGATCTCCTTTGGCACTGACAGGGATTCGAACCGGCAACCTTCTGGACACCAGCACAGATCCTTAGCCTCAGAGCCACCACTCCGCCCCAAATTTGTGTTAAACCAATAATTGTTTTCAACCCAAGCATCTGAAATGTCTATTTATTTGGTGAAAAATAATGTGAAAAGCACAGTTTTGCTGCCCTTAATGCTTCAGCATCAAAATCTGACAAAGGACCAGGCAGTTTCTTACATTCAACATCACACCAAAGAAGTCAGTTAAGGCCACAATATCTCTTAAAGAATGAAATATGGGTCCAAATTGATTCATTATACAGTAAAGTCTTCTTGATCAACTTAATTCGAAATGCATTCACTGAACTTCAAAATTTTATAGCTTAAATTCTGTAAAATGAGTTTGAGTGTCTACTAGGAAAGTACTAAGTTAATAAAGTTAAAAAGCTGTCTGCTATTAAAATCATTAGCAAGAGAAATGTGCTGTTTTCTGTTTACTGTGATACAGCACGTTCCTTGTGGATTACTTAATAACAAGCATATGCCTGCACTGCTTATATGAAATGGCCTCTAATTAGATTTTTGGATCGTTTGGCCGTTGAGTTAGACTGAATGAGGCAATGGACTAACTTGAATAAACTGAGCTTTCCCTAAGAAAAATTGAGTGGCCAACTGTCACCATCTCTTCTCTTGTTTAAGCTTTTCTTTCCTTTCCTTTCTGGAACCTGGAATTTGGCTTTGACATTTTCATTTAAGCAGAACAATGTGCATCTAACATTTGGCTAGCATGTCTCTGGATTTTACTGATGTATATGATTCAAATGTGTAAAAAACAGGCTGAACCATTCTGGCTAAAAGGGCGAGGACACAATATAGAGAGTGTTTTGGGACAAACAAAGTTTGTAAATTGTAAGTAAATTATTCTTTTAAATGTAATTTTATTAACTGGCTAATAAAAACTGATAAAATTGTGTCCCACTATTTTTGAGGGTCCTTGTCACTCAGACCCATGGAATTGTGCTAAACCTCTCCCCCCACTATGGCATCCCTTTGTTCAGGTGTTCCTAATAATTTTTTTCAGTGAGTGTACTGTATCAGGATAGTCTGAACTGAATTCAAAAGTGTAAAATAATGACAGATGTATTAATGAGATCTTATTTTGAATCTGAGTATCTTGAAACAAGTATTGTTCTATTTCTACAAATCCAGTGAAAAATAATTAAAATAATGACAAATTAGAACTAATTTTTCTGGTTAAAAGCATGGTAAAAGCCTTTCCCAATAGTTGCACCATGAATCCACATCAGAACAATTCAGACATTTAAAAACTATAAACAGAAAAATATACTATTAGAGAAAAGTAAAATTACAGGAAGAGACCCTAGTGACATGAAGTGCATAATGTTCCACAGCCATGAATCAAATCTTGGTCTTATTGCTGTCAATTATCGAATTGCCAGTCTGATTAAAAAATGGACTTTTAAATGAAAAAAGTGCTGACATTCCCATCAACAAAATGTAACTGTGTGCATCCACACGTAAATCATACCATGTGATTAATTACTATAGACAGTTAAATGTAAGTTGCATGCACGTAGGCATTTGCCATTGCAATTGTGATAGCAGTTTACTAAGGTAGTTATCAAAGTCAGAATACATAGTACATACATTTACTTATACAGCTGTAATAATGTGTTGCAATGCTTATCCTGAAAACAGATCAAAAAAGAGAACATAACTGATCAAGGTTGTCATTAGATTTTTGCAGCACAATCACAATTTAAATCTAAACCTCAACTAACTTTGGAGTTCACACAGTAAATGAGACAGAGATTATAAATCTTTAGGGCACCACAAGGGCAAAACCAACATATTCAAATGAAATGCATGGTATAGTGGGCTAGGAAAGAAAAAAATGATGCGAGTCTTCATAAGACTTAATCAATATGGTGTTGCTTCCAGAGATAAAGGTCCTGAGATGGAAGAGGCGGGTCCAAGCAGGCAGAAGCTGGAAGTGTCATGGATGTCAATCTTCTGGTCTGCAGAGAGTGGAAGAGAAAACACATTATTGAACAGCACTCTTTGGCTTTAAAGAGGAATTGTACAATTATCTGAGCCCTGAAACTGTCCCCTATTCTCACATGTGTGACAGTTCATATGATATCAAAGTTCCATCTCTTGGCCAAACTAGCAAGCAGTACTTTTGTACACAAGAGACAAGTGTGTCTATTGAATGTGTGTTCTCCACAGCAGGAGATATTATACAGTAACTACACAAAGAAGTATCCTGACTCTGGAACACTTCAACCAGATAATTTTTACAAAAGAAACTGTACATTATGCAGTACTAGTTTCACATGGAACGGATGGTTTACAAAAGTATTGTAAGTTTTTTTTTTTTACTTTTTTCTACTAAGTATGGTTTAGTTTTCAATTTTTAGGAAAACTTTTATATTCCTGTCCCTTTTATTCATTTTTAAGGATTTCATTGGATTTCTCATTTCAGCAGAATGTCATATGCAATGCATGCTTCTCCAAAAGTATACATATTTCTACTGACAGTATGAAATGTATTAATTTAACACATTCCTATTGTTATGGATACAATTATGAAGTTTACTTGTTGACTCAATAAAAACACATTTTTTAATATATTTAATTGAATTACATACAATGTCAAATTGAAGAGAAATTCTCATTTCAATAAAACAAATCACCAATAAATTGTAATATTGAATCACATTACACAGAAAATTACAATATACATCAAATTGGCAGCAAAAGTAGTTGTAATATTGAATTGAGAGATCTCTGCCGATTCCCTTCCCTAAGTTCTGTATTAGGTTTCACCCTTATATAGTCATTCAGAAATATGAAGGTTATTGAACCTGTTAACAATAGAATTAGCAAACCTACGAAAAAATCTGTAATCTCAGCCCACCTTAAATGCGTTCACACCTCTCTGTTAGCGTCTTTTGTATTGTAAATGTGTCAATCAACACAAACAGGAAAGTAGCCTGCTATCTCATCCTCCCACCCACCGCCGCAGTTCAATTCGCAAAGAACATTCTCAGTGCTCAGTGTTTATCTTGGAGTGAAGTGCTTAAGTTGTAGAGGTTAAATAATATATTGGGGGTATTTTCCGTACGTCGCTTAAATCATCCGAGATCAGATGCCTCATTTTGGATGAGTTAATGGCAGCGGTGTAGTAGATTAGTCTAGCTGGATCTAATCATCTGAGATGAATGTGCATGCCCGCGCTGATTGAAAAGCCCATATATATTGAGTCTAGAAAACATGATCAGCAAGTCTTTGATAGGCTGTAACAAAATGATGAAAGAACGGGCTCATTTATTTTTCCACACAAGCAGAGCAGGATCTTTTATTTGAAGGACATGAAGAATTTCAAGATTTAATATGCACAAGGGGTAACACTGCAATAGCAGCCCAAACCAGAAAAGATCGCTGGCAAAAAGTGGCCGACAAATTAAACGCTAAGTAGTGTGCATTGTATTTACTGAATGCAGCATTTCATTTCCTATGTGTCATATTAATTATTATTTAATATGTCATAATTCCAGATCAAACGTGAGCACAAGGAGAACATGGGAACAGGTTAAAGTGAAGTACGAGAATATACTTCAAACTGGTAAATATTGGTATATATAACTATTTAAAGAATTGTTAACATAAATAATCATACATAATATAAAAAAACACAAATTTTTAAAGCTAATAAGAAGGCAGACAATTAAAAAACAGGTGGAGATCCACGAGGTCCAGACCTAACCCCTGCAGAAGAGTTGGCTAACCAGAAAAATGCCCATTGCCCTATTTCTGAGGGCATTCCAGGGGGAAGCTCTTACCCAGAACCAGTGGCAGGATGCAGTGGTCACTTCATTTCAGGTAAAGGATGGTCATTGCATATGTTTGTCCTCCATGTGTGCCACAGGTATGTTCCATATAGCTCTCTTTTTTTTGTTGGGTCAGTTGCAGGGAATGTCATATCCCTAGAACCTGTGTCTGACCTACGAGATATTGACGAAGGTCAAATATTTGATGAAGACACACTGTGTCTGATTATTGATCAGGAGGAGAGGTACATTTTCCAAATAATGTTTGATCAAACTCCACTCTGATCAGTCCCATGTGCCCCAATCACATTTGGAAATCCTGGGTAATGAGAATCTTAGGCTGATTGTGAGATTCTTTATGGAACCGTGGGTGTTTTTGCCTGTGTATTACATACCTGCAATGGCATGAAATGTCTGCACACGCAGGTGTCCAGGAAACACTATGAAAACCCTAAGGAAATATTTCAGAGCCAAACAGACTTTACGAATTGCCTGGCAAACTGCATCTTTTAGATAAATGTTCTGCATCGCCTACAGTATATAAAAAAGTGCCGCTTGCAAAAAAACCTCTAGGCAATGCATACTGTCTGTGTGGTTGTGAGAGCCCAACTTCACCGAGTTTGACTTCGAATATAAGGTGCTAATAAATCTTTGAGGTACAATATTCCCCCCTGGCTAAAGCGATATCTTTTGAAAAGAATTTCCTCCGGGAGCAATAAAGGATCTTGCCGATCACGCAAAACCCTCTCTATATGAAATTCTCTTCTTATAATTTGCTCACCGATATCAATTGGTCGCTCATTCATAAACGGCAAAGCCATGACTGAGTGAAGTCCATGCACGGACACTGATTAAGTGTGTGAGCTAATCCTTGTTTACATAGAACAAACCTGCTCCGAGCAGGTTTGAGGATTAGGTTGTGTTGCTATGACAACACATCCAGGAAGAGTTTCGAAAAAACCGACAGATCCAGGATCATTGCAAATCGTCAACAATTACATCTGGCTAAACAAGTAATCCACGTATGAAAAATACCCCCATTGTCATTTGGAATATATACATTTCATGTGTGTTCCGTGTCTACAACAATCTATGTAAACATATTGTTGAAACAGAAATGTTTTTCTTTTGGAATTGGTCTCATCCAGTTATAGGAGATGGATGTCTGAAGCAGGTCTCCGCTAGCAGCGGCTTTATTTTCCCACGTATCTCATATTATTTTGAGGTATCCTGTATTTAACCCGACCAAGGAACTTCCACTACAATATACAAGCATGAGTAACAAAAAGAAAAGTCAGAAAGAACCGGAAAAGAAACTTAAAGCTGCTTCAAAGTCTGGACAGACATCCAGCCCGAGTGCAAGGTATGGCCTCTCGGAGACTGACCTGGAACAGGCAGACGAATGCGCAGACCTCCTGGGACCCCGCTCCATTGTATCGTCTCCAGTCGAGAGTGAAAACAGGAGCGAAGGTGCAAGTGATACAGGTCGTGCTTGATCGCCAATTTCTGAGGATCATTCGAGACTAGAAAAGGCCCTGCAGGATGTGCTCCCATCTACTCATCGTGAGCCTGCAGCACCTGCTGTAGCAGGAGCTGCATTTCCACTCGCAGAGCACGAAATCCGAAGCAAACTGTCCGAACTGAAAGACATGATTGCTACACTGGCTGCTGCCATGGCTACAGCCATAAATGAGCTTAAGAAGGATAACAGGAATGAGCTTAAGAAGGCTAACATTGAGCTTAAGAACGAGCTTAAGAAGGATATCATTGAGATTAAAAAGGATAACAAAGACTGGGAAACGCGTCTATTTAAACGTTTTGACGTGAAGTTTAAAGACATGTTGGAGAAATTAGAGGAACACATCGAAGAAAATAGATCCAAACTGAAAATGCTTGCCCACCAGATTAAAGACGTTACATATCAGCTGGATGACGTTAAGCAGGCATTCACGGCTCGAGTCGAAACAGCGGAACAATTGGCGTCTAACGCCGATGAAAAAGCCACAGCTGCGAATTCCAAATGCAAATAACTTAGAGACAGACTTGCGGCCCTGGAAGATGGGTACAGTAGAAATAATATAAGAATTGAGGGTATACCTGAGAAACGAGAAAGCTCAAGCCCAGTGAAATTTGCAGTAGAATTACTGTCTAAAATAATTGGAGATGATTTTGAACTCGACATTGAGATAGCAGCTGCTTATCGCACATACAGATCAAGTACCTTTAAACCTAGGTCTTTTATTGTCCGCTTCGAGTGACTACGATGCAAGCTTGATGTGATGGCACTTCTCAGACACAAGCATGAGATTATATTTGAAAATAATCTTATTTGTATTTTCCCCGACTTCTCACCATTAACAGCTGCAAAACATGCAGCCTACTTTGACATTAAAAAGTTGCTATGGAAAGCCGATATCAAATAAAGCCTCTTGTATCCCGCCAAACTGAAAGTGGAAGTTCAAGATCAATATTATATTTTTTCAAGCAAGGAAGAAGCTGAAAAGGAATTAAAGAAGCTGTTTCCGACACTCTTTTGAAAGTTAATAAGGAGCCGTATTCTTTCAAGGCATGGGATGGACCTATCATCTGCTCATCTCGGATGTGCTCTCATTGCGAGCTTTTAAAGAGACTGGTATTATAATTATACATCCTTTTCTTTATCTGGACATTATATATTTATGTCTTAATTAGAGTTATAGACGTAAGTGTGGAAGTAATTAAAGTAGGATTTTTTTTTTTTTTACCACCTTAAAGTAGACTGTTTAATATCATACTCTTGGTTTATTGCTATTTCTACTATTACATTACTATTACTTTTATACTATTACATTAGGAATTACCATGTTTATCCTAGACTACTTTTTAAAATCATTCCTATGGTTCATTCTTTTTTTATCTTAATATCTTAAAATTGCTGAAGATTATTTTAAGCTTAAAAACTGTTAATGATTATATTTTTGGCAGATAGTATTAAGAATTCAGCTGCAATAGATATCTCTTTGTTTTAATTCTCTAATGCAGCTGCGGGGTGGGGTTTGTTTTGTTTTGGATGTGCTCTGTCTCTTCATATGTAAAAGATCGCGAAGTGGGATCAAGCCTCATGTGGGGAGGCAAAATGGGGGGGGGGGGATAAAGGGGGGAGAGAAGGAGAACAGGCTATATCTAATCTATTCTTGTAATCCTTATAAATATCAATGCAACAATAGGCTAAAATGCAATAACTCATGGGGAACTAAGATTAAAACTGCCTCATTACCAGTTAAGACTATAAAATGACATTAAAAACTCAGAATCAATGTCTCCATGATGGGACAGTTAAGTTTGTGAGCTGGAATGTTAAAGGCCTGAATCACGAATTAAAGAGAAAGAAAGTATGCTCTCACCTAACAGGCTTAAATGCTAAAATAGTATTTTTACAGGAGGCCCACTTACTATGCAAGGATCAGTTCAGACTACAAAAAGACTGGACTGGCCAAATGTTCCATTCTAGCTTTATAAAGAAAACTAGAGGGGTGGGAATTCTCATACACAGAACAGTTCCATTTGTAGCATCAGATGTAGTATCAGACCCTGAAGGGAGATATGTGATGGTCATGGGCAACTTATATAACAGTAAAATGATTTTGATAAATGTTTATGCACCCAGTGTCGATGATAAGGAATTCATGCAAAATCTATTTGCATCCATTCCCAATGTGAACACTCATAAAATTATAATGGCTGGGGACTTTAATTGTGTTTTAAATCCACTCTTAGATAGGACTCCTGTGACAGGGGGGATGACATCTAATACTGCAAAGACAATTACACAGTTTTTAAATGATCACAACTTATCAGACCCCTGGAGGTTTCTTAACCCAAACTCAAGAACATATTCGTTCTACTCACCAGTGCATTATAGCTACTCAAGAATTGATTATTTTTTTATAGATAATAATTTCCTGCCTACAATTAAATCATGCAAATACGACACAATTGTTATCTCCGACCATGCCCCTCTAGTCTTGGAGCTAAAATCATTAAGCCCCTCACACTCACCTCGCAGATGGTGCCTTAACCCTCTTCTATTGAGGGGTGTGGTTTGATTTGTCTTCAATTTTGTTTGGTTATGAATTGATCTATTTGTATGGAATGATTACAATAAAAATTAATAAATAAAAATAAAAAAAAGAAATGTTTTTCTTTTTCTACAGTTATATTCTTGAATAAAAGCGCCCTTGTTTTGTTATACTTGTACCTTTTATGAAAGTGTATATTTGATATTTTGACTTCAGGCTTCACACATTATACATTTCATGGCTACATTTTGTCAATTATTACTAAAACATGAAAAACATTTCTGTTTTAACGATGTGCTTACATAGATTGTTGTAGACATGGAACACACATGAAATGTATGTATTCCAAATGACGATATATTATTTATCATCTACAACTCCAGCACTTCACTCCAAGATAAACACTGAGCACTGAGAACCTTCTTTGTGAATTGAACTGCGGCAGTGGGGATGGGATAGCAGGCTGCTTGCTGCTTGTGCTGATCGACACATTTACAACACAGAAGATGCTGACAGAGAGGTGCAAACGGATTTAAGCTGGGAGTTTTTTCGTAGGCTTTGGTAATTCCAGTGTTAAATCTATGTCAGGGTCATTCCTTTGGATCATAATTTAAAAACAAGAGTTTTGTCCTTTCCAATTAGTATGTGAACTATTATATTTATTGTGTGCATAACTGTATTAGCTAATTATTTACCCAGAATCCCATAAAAAAATGCTTTTGAAATAGTGCGTTTAATTTTCTAGGAATTTAAAATACTGCATTTGTGACTTAATTTCTTTTTAGTTTAACTTATTAATATTTACCAATATAGATAAAAAAGAGATATTTAATTTCTTATGACCTATTTCTGCCAGTTCCCACGTTTATCATTTAATAAATATATGTACTATAAAACTAAAAATATGCACTAGAGTGATTGCTGAATTTTTATAATTGTATTATGGTTTGTTTTATTTTATGTAGACTTTGGAGCCTCAGCCTTATTTACTTTTTACAAATTTATTACCAACAAATAGGTTTTAAATTAAACAATATTTTTGGACACTTTGATAGTTTCATCTAACTCAATAACCCACCATATACAACCATGTTCAAAGGTTTCTGTAAAAGTTACAAGAATATCCACTTAGTCCATTGAGTGGAATGTAAAAATCTGTATCTTACCAGTTTTCAGGGTAAGTAATTAGTAACAATCAGTCAATATACCCTTGAAGATAGAAAAACTAATGTAGTACGCAACAAATGTGAACAGGCATTTAAAGGAATCAAGTAATTGGAGCAATTAGTTCTTGGAAAGTAATAAAAGAGAGTGCAGTTTGCAATTACTTCAGGCAAAAACTACTGAATCTACTGCAAAATTTACTGAAGTCCTTCTTGGTTTTTGTTTTCTTCTTTGGCAAATGTGACTGAAGATAACTGAAAAAGGCAGCAAGTGATTCAAATTGAACTTTTCTCTTCATCTTTTTTTATATAAGGCAATAGCAGTCCATTCATGATCTACAGCCAAGTTTAGTTTTTACTGTTTGTTTGCTGTACCCACACACTGGAGTGGCACAAGAACAAAAGAAAACACATCTTGCATGGTGATTCTTCCTGGTCATGTCTTAGTCATGTCTGTACAATGAAATCAACTATTTTTTTACTTGTTTTTTGTTGTTTTATCCTGAGGATACACAATGGCATCATGCTAGCTGCCTCACAGCCAACATTTTCTACACTCTCTTAATGTCTCTTTGAAGATAAAGTTCAAATAAACAAAAGAAAAATGAACACAAACTTGGTTAAAAAATATTTCCTATCAGCAAATATTAAGAGATTTTTAAAACATTTATATTTCATCATCATTTACTCAACAAATACAATTTAAATCACAGAACTGCTTGTTCCTATTCAACAGCACATATTTGTTAGTATTTCACAGCAGAAACTGAAAAATGTGTGCTGGAGACATTCATAGTGTATAACACCTTTATATTTGCAGAGAGCATTTCTACGTACAGCACAAAAACACATTAGCAGACCCAGCACATTAATCTTACTTTTATTTACTGAACAATATTATCTGGTTATGTACTAATTTAGGATATTTTCATTACCTCTCTGCCAAATACAACAGCTCTTTTGTCTTAAAATACCTGAAATTCATTTTGAGATATATCTAAATGTTAATTCGGCTTGCCATAATTTACAAAACACAGCAAGACACATTAACACACCATAGACCAGTGGTCCCCAACTTTTCGACAGCAAGGACCACTTTATTAGATGGGGGGTGGGGGCAGTTAGGGTAGTTTTATACACAATTTACATAACATTTCTATTATTATTAAGTTATTAAACAGTTCGCATACGTTTGCAACCCAAGATTTTTTTCTTTTTTTGCATATAACAAAGACATATGCTTTGCATTTGCCATTCCAACAGATTGCACATCACAAACATTAACACTGCTATCTTTTTCTCGTGTCTGCCGTTTCTATAGGAGGGTGACAATGAGTTAAATTCCAGTGGATGTCTTTCAAATGATGACAAGCAATAAGCTAAAGGTATCACTGAAAACCACAGAAAACAAAAACAGCAAAAAAAAAACAGTACGAGGAAAGTTCGAAGAAAGAGACTTTTTTTTACAATGTTTCTGTTTGGGGATCGTTGTGCAAACGTGCCCAACTGAGCTGCGACCACAGACATAACTGCTCTGTGGATGATTCGTTCAAGCATTTCAAGGTCACTTTGTTTTAATGAAAGCGTCTGCTGAATGTACTTCGTAGTAACGCGATTTCTATAGACTCGTGTCATATGTAAAAATTTTGTAAAAAATCATTGAACCAATCAAATTATGCATGTTACATAAAATCAGTAATTTTATATCTAGGCAAATTAATAATGTGGGATTATTATACCTTTGTTTTTAGGTGATCACAAGCAAACATTAATATTTGAAAAATTAAGGCCAGTTGAGAATCACAAAAATCATACTACAACAGGGATTTATGAGATTAAAATTACATGCAATTGTCTAGCAAAACAAAATAATGAAGCAAAATTTATTTTTAAATTCATACTTCAATATATCATTATGTTATATTTCTCCAAGGTATGATAATCTGCAAAATGAAGACACATTGACATTCTTAACCAAATAGAGAATGCACATCACTGTTTGTTAAGAAATACACAATGTATCTAACTTCAGGAACTGTCAGGGTGTCATTTGTGTCAGAATGCCAATGGGTTTAACTAAACTTTCTTAGAGCAAATTTTCATTGGCCTAATGTTAGACAAACGTCTTTATTGTTGGGGGGTTATAAATAATATTAGAAACACTTATGTTCAGCCTGGATTGAGAACATTCAACTTGCATTCCCTGTGGACAGCAAAAGCTTTGCCCAGTACAAAAGTGTTGGACTGGGAATGCTGAACTTTGATGAATACATAAAATAGAAAAGCATAACATAGCTACAATGCACTTTCTCTCTAGACGCTTGGCTTTTATCTTAGCGCCAGCTCTGCTGCCACGATACGACCTTCTTACCTCCTCAGGTAAATAGGGGACCACACCAGCTCGGGCTCAGCGCTTGAAGTTGACTACTTGAATAGACGAGTCTTGGCATGTAAAATCCATTTCCAAGTAGTAAAGAGTAGTAAAAAAGTGTAAAAAGTGTCCAGGGAACTAGTCCACATAAAAGAAAGTGGTAGGAGTTGACAGTGAAATAGAGAAAAATACAGAAAAAAGGTAAAAAGCTAAAGTCATACATGGAGCTGCTAGAAAGGCTGCCACTCGCAGCGACGCCTGAGTCAGAATGATAGATTTTAAATACAGCATAGGGTCTGACAATGGGTCCAAGGATTTCATCCTGATACCTAATGGCAGTCAAAGTGTCGTTGTCTAGCCTGTAGAGGTCTGTGCATTCCTCCATGGATATTCTTCCCCAGACCATCACTGACCCTACCAGCAAACTGGTCATGCTGAACGATGTTACAGGCAGCATAACGTTCTCCACAGCTTCTCCAGACCCTTTCACGTCTGTCACATGTGCTCAGGATGAACCTGGTCTCATCTGTGAAAGGCATTGGTGGACCTGCCAATTCTGGTATTCTATGGGAAATGCCAATCAAGCTCCACAGTGCCGGGCAGTGAGCCCACAGCCCAGTAAAGGACATCGGGCCCTCAGGCCACCCTCATGAAGTATGTTTCTGATTGTTTGGTCAGAGACATTCACACCAGTGGCCTGCTGGAGGTCATTTTGTAGGGCTCTGGCAGTGCTCATCCTGTTCCTCTTTGCCCAAAGGACCTTCTACGGCCCTGTCCAGCTCTCCTAGAGTAACTGCCTGTCTGCTGGAATCTCCTCCATGCCCTTGAGGCTGTGCTGGGAGACATAGCAAACCTTCTGGCAATGGCAGGTATTGATGATCCTGGAGAAGTTGGACTACCTGTGCAACCTCTGTAGGGTCCAAGTATCGCCTCATGCTACCAGTAGTGACACAGATTGTAGCCAAATGCAAAACTAGTGAAAAAACAATCAGAAAAGATGAGGAGGGAAAAATGTCAGTGGCCTCCACCTGTTAAACCATTCCTGTTCTGGGGGTCGTCTCATTGTTGCCCCTCTACTGCACCTGTTGTTAATTTTATTAACACCAAAGAAGATGAAACTGATTAACAATCCCCTCTGCTACTGAACTGACCAGATTAATATCCCAGAAGTTTCACTGACTTGATGTTGTACTCTGATTAAAAAGTGTTCCTTAAATTTTTTTGAGCAGTATATATACCAAAACTCAAAAAATACTTACAATAGAATGTTTTAAATTTCAAATAAACATATTTAAGATAATTCAGTAAATAAATTATATCAGTCCTTGTAAGCATCTTAAATGTAGAGGTTATTAATATTCATATATCAGCAATGACAATGACAGGTGAATAATAACAGGTAAGTTTTAGAAAGCACAATGAGGCAATTCCATTTAGTGCATTAAGTTAACAGAGTGATTTTGACTTTGATTCTGAAGTTCAAAAGCAGCCAGTGAAACTCTAATAAAGCAGACACTGATATGATCAACATTATGAGAACATAGTATGATAAATATGAAATGTTTCTAAGCTGCAAAAATGTTTTCTTACAAAATTCCTTAGGTGAGGCTTGAACTCAGAAAGACATTTGTTGTAATGCTACTGGGTTCAGCTACAAGTATTGTCTCTCAACATTCTGTAGTTGCAAATGCTTGAACAGAACATGAAAAATTCAGTGTATGTCTGTTGTAGAACAAAATCACAACAAAATATGAAAAGTATTAGGGTCTCAGCCTTGAAAACACTGTTTAATGAAAGTTGACAAAACAAAAAAGAAGAAAAAGCTATTACGATCAATTTTGTAGTTGAAACACTGAGAATGCCACAACTGTGTCTCCTTCAGCCTTCTTCAGTATAAGATGTAGGACATCATAGATTATTGTGAGTGAGAAAAGACCAAACATTAATTAGAGTTAAAAAAAAAGAAAGGGTCAAAAATACAAGGAAGCAAAACAACACCGGATAGTAAAGCAGAGAAGCAAATTAAAAACCGAAGTGATTAAAAAACAAGAAACCATACCTAACACTAGACATTTGTATCACATAAGACAGTTTTGTGTCCACCAAGAGATAACTTGAAAGTATGATTGATGCCACATTTACATGCAACATCCTTTGATGTCATAAGTGCAACAAATCACATAATCAACAATGGGAAAGTTACGGAAATATGCAAATCAAAACAGTAAAAAATATAAAACACAAAACATGCATCAAAAAAAAAACACACAAAAGTGCATAAAGGCGTGTATCTATCACAATCTTTTGGTCCAGTGACCCCTGAACTTATGGGCTGGGTCAACTTCATAGTTCACAGTATGATAGGGGTAGAGCCTGGGAGGAAATGATGTCACTTTTTGGCAGGCGGGATTTTTTTGTGCAGATGAATAGGAATGGAAACCTTAGTGCCTAGTTGTTGCAACCCTCTTTTAGATAGATAGATAGATAGATAGATAGATAGATAGATAGATAGATAGATAGATAGATAGATACTTTATTAATCCCAATGGGAAATTCACAATTTATTCAAACCAGTTGTCGTAAAGCACCAGGCTCATGTTTGACACAGTCTAACATGCATCTCAGCAGTAAATATAAGCATACTTGATTCAAAAAGAAATAAGCAAGTAGAATTGCTAGTTTAAGAAATTACAATGTTTGCTGAAATGCACATAAGCATGCATCATATATTCATTAACTGTTTGAAACAGAGTGGTTTTGCAGAATGTGGCAAATGTTACACAAAAATATATGTATATCTTTGCTATAAATAAGTCTCTGTTGCTCATTTTCTTATGACAACAGCACAGTCATTATGTTGCTATGGTACAATTCTGAACTAATTCTAATAAGTATGCACCCCTAGTTAGTTAGTATAATCCTAATTTTGATCGGGATTTATGAATTTAAGAATTTCAGAGAAAACAAATCCTTTGTTTATTGTATCCTGCATCCTGTTTAAGCAGAATGTGTATCAGAATTAACTCTAATATTGTTAAAAGGCAAAAGAAGTATTATTAAACATAAATTAATAAACAAAATGGAAACATTTGCCTCACCATAGCTACTACTCTGTAAAGAGCTGATTCTGCTTCAAGATGTAGCATGTCAGATCTTAATTACTCTCATGCCTCATTGCCCATCATATTTAGCATAAAAATAGCTGAATTATTGCTGTGTCTTATCCTTTCAAAATAGTTATTAGGAAGCAGAATTTAGTAGATACATTTTGGTGGTTTTAATACAGACATAACACAGTGCTAAGAAATGTTGCTTATTTTTTAAAAAAACAAATCTTAATAATTACAATCAGAAAAACAATGCATAATCATATTAATGTAAGGCTGCTTTCTTTTATGCTGATGAAAAATTTAAGAAGCATTTTAATCAACGTCTTGTTCAATGTAATATACTGGAAATGGTTCAACACTTGTCCATCAGAGATGTCTGCAGGCATTAATGGCACTTTTTCATTTGAGTTGCAACAGAGCTAACAATAAATGCCTGCTAAATCAGTTGATTTCACTTCTTTTCTGTGTTATAATTCATCTTACAAAACATCTTACACAAACAACAGGCTAATATAGAGGTTTTGAGGATTATTTAACAAAACTAAATCTGAGAACAAGAACGTTTCTAGAAATTTAGAAAAGTGATATAAGTATTATCCAAACAACTGCATCAGGACAATGCCCACCAAAAGCATGTAAAGTAACAATGCAGATTAATGTACGGTTCATTTTAAATGGATAGCACCGGATATTCTGGAACTCTCTTCTAAATCAAAAGTACTATTTCTTGAGTGTTATAGATTATATTGTCTTATTAAGACATTGTTACAAAGTTACAAATGTGTATGCTACTGCATATACTCAGTTAAATGATTGCAGTTATTATAAAGTGTCCCAGATGGATGGAGACCCTACCCAGCCTGGACGCCTGGATGGTCCCCGTGATGGACAATACCTCCCCTGGGCCATGAGGGGGCAGCCGTCCGGGTCTGCTTATGGGCCACTGGACCGGAGCTGGGACACTCATCCCTACCGGAGGACGTGGCCACCACCACGGGGCGCAGAGACAGTTGTGAAGTCCTGGATGGCAGCACTTCCGCCACACCAGGAAGTGTCGTCAAGGGGAGCACCTGGAGCTCATCCGGGTCAGTATATAAGGGACCGCCTCCCTCCAGAAGCTGAGCCAGAGTTGGGAGGAAGGAGACGAAGCTTGTGAGGAGGGGAGAGGAGGTCGGGAAGAAAGAAAGGAAGGAGAAAAAGAGTGTTGGAGGAAGGCATTGTGGTGCTTTGAAGAAATAAAGAAGTGTGTTTTGGACATTCTGGTGTCTGTCTGTCTGTGTCTGGGGGTATGCTTTCCACAAAAGCAATTCAGAGCAACTGATTTTCATCCTAAAGGGTTATAATGTGGATTTAATAAAACATTACATGACACAAATTTGTTTCTGGATTGGTCTGACGAAATTGCTATAGGATGATACAAAGGATCCAGTACGTGGTGGAAAAGGAAACCACCAGGCCATTGCCTAACTTGTAGAAAAAAGTTAAAATAGTAGCCTCAAGATAAATCTACATGGACTTGTTTTACCATATCCTTTTAATTAATGTGAAAGACTAATGAGTACTGTGGAGGTTGCTTGAAATATATAGTTGCTATTGTACAGTGCCCCACATTTTATCCACAATAGAATCTTTGTTTCACTGTTACATACAGCTGCTTTAATGTTTTGAAATGGCAGCCTATAAAGTGTTTTGTTATAGATTGTCTGGGTATTATATCAAGGACTGTAGTAAGTAAGTAGAAAAAATCCTTGGAAAGAAAAATGTGCTTCATTGTGACATTTTTGCAATGATTGCACTGGGCCGTAGTAGTTTTGAATAGGAATGGAAATTGAAGATTGATCAAAGATAAAAGGACAAGCCAAGGTTGTAACCTGAAGATTGCTAACTAATAAACAAGCTGAGGATGTGTCAGCAAAAACTGAGAAATAGTAAGTGGGATTGAAAGCTAGAAAAGGAAATACTTTGCCAAAGTCAATCCATAAGATGTAATTGTAATTAAAAGTTAGAAAACAATTCTTAACCAGGAAATGCACAATTATTATTATTATTATTATTATTATTAATTATAATAATAACAGATAAATGGATTGAACTTGTATTTGTACATGGAGGAAATTTGGCTTTTTACAAGTAATCCTTAATAAATAAATACATACACACACACACACACACACTATGGTATGAACACACACCACAGTGATCACAAAGAAAGAAAATATAAAAAGAAAGAAAAACTTGTGACTTGGCAGTCACAGCAAGGCCTTATGCTGGTGTTTTTCTGTTAGTAAAAAGGAGCCACAGTAGCGTTTCTCAAATATCTGCTGCCAAATTGCAAATTGGCTGAAAGTACTCAGTGTTAATGTGTCAGAAAGAGCACTGGTCATAATGGCCCTCACTACCTCCAGGGCATCCAAAGCATGTCCCATAACTAAACCTGCCCATTTAATTAGCTTTTTGAATTGGTGGGCTTCTCTTGAAATTATGTTACCAGCCTAGCCCACCAAATCATAGAAAATTGTACTGCCCATCACAGTGTTGTAGGATATGCAGTGGATATCACTACTGAGGAACGCAGTCTCCTAAGAAGAAAGAGCCTGATCTGTCCTTTCTTATATAGTTCCTCTGTTTGACGAGACCATTCCAGCCTGTCATCAATGTGGACCTCCAAGTAATTGTAGGAGTGCGTCACCTCTACATTCACTCCCTGAATATTGTTCAAACACAGAGGCTCTTTGGTGCATTGAAAGTCAACAACCAGTTCCTTGGTTTTACAAATGTTAGATGCAGATAATTACCTTTGCAGCAAGAAACAAACTTCTCTACCTGACTCCTATATGCAGAGTTTACTTCCAGGACAATCAGGAAGGAATGATGCTGACTTTTATACCATTATGATAAGTACAGTATGCCATGTTTTACACACTCCTGGGGCCTCATGTATAAACGGTGAATACGCACAGAAATGTTGCGTACTCCCGTTTCCACGCTCAAATCGCGATGTATAAAACCTAAACTTGGCGTAAAGCCACGTACATTTCCACGGTAACTCATACCTTGGCGTACGCAATTTCTCCGATCGGTTTTGCAGACTGGCGGCACCCAGCGTCAAAGCAGTGCTACTGTTCCTGTGTGATCACCTTTCTTTCTTAGATCCACATTCCTGACGCTGCTTTATAAATACACTGAAACTAACTGCATATTGTTTATTAGTGTAATGCATCTGATTGTAATTAACCTGCAGCAATATAATGGTCCAGGGAATAGCCATAGTATTCCAAATACCATAACTGCTTTAGCGTTGTAACTCTCACTGCATCTTCTTCTTCTTTCAGCTGCTCCCGTTAAGGGTTGCCACAGCAGATCATCTTTTTCCATATTACTCTCGCTGCACCACTCGGAATATTTATATCACTGTATCTGAGTGGGGAATCACAGCAGCAGCTGAAATATCGGTATACAGCATGAAGCAGACGCTGCCTGAGCCATGGCAAAACGCTTTATAGAGACTTCCCAGTACGGACTTCGCAGTTTAGAAAAGGTTTCATCCCAAGAACTCTAAACGCACTCAATCAGTCCATCAAGTGCTCCTTGTAGAACTGTTTACTTATAAGTACAATCACCTCACTGTAAACTTGCACTACAGTTATAATATTGCACAACCTGCGCCACTTTATAAAGTGCGTATTTACATATGATGACGGTGTTCATTTTTAAGATGAAATGCAGCAAAATATGTTGATTATATTATACAGCTAAAACTTTAACTTCATTTAAATGATCTGTATTGTTAATAACTAAACATGTGAGGACACGGTGCCGCAGCGCTAGCTAGCTCAGGGATTGTTCCTGCATTGCGTTGTATTCTTGCACTGACGCGACACTGGAAAGATAGACGGATAGAATAATTAAACATGTACTACGAAGATATTTCGATGTTCCTTAAAAGTTTTGAAGAATCGGCGTTCTAAGCTTACAGATGGCTTAACGTCTATTACAGAGCTGATTGTGTGGCAATTGGTCATTTGGAGAAAGAAAAGTAAGGACAGGAATTGGAGGTTAGTACGTTTGAAAGAGACAGTACTTCTGTAATAAATTATTTCATCGAAGGTCGCACATGGCGCAGCAAGCCTCTTGCGTGAGATATGAACAATCACTGCGCCACCGTGTTCCCATGTTTAATAACATGCTTTCATTCCTATCGTCATGAAAATGATATCACGTATACATGTCAGTATTTTAATTATTCAGAGAGCTGTAATATCACGAATGTAATGGATTCTGTGTCCTGTCGGAGAAAGAGAAAGAACGGAAGCACGTAGTGATTCACATACATAGAGCACATAGAAGATCAAATACAGAACAAAGCATTTAACGTGCTACTTGAGAAACTAGTAAAATAAACGATTTTAAGATGAAGTTTATGATGTTCTACTTTAATGGCAAAATAAACTACGTGAAATTTCGAGATTAAAGTTGGCATTTCGTACATTTCTTTTTTATTTCGGGCACTGTGCGACTTTGTGAACTTGGATCTTTCGAGTTTCTCCGACACTCTGTCACTCGATCAACTTTCTTTTGTTGATTATACCACTGCTTAACACTAGAATTACCAGAGCCTACGAAAATCAGCAGTTCTTAGCTGCTTATCAATCCATACAACCCCATCTGACACAGCTGTTTTCACATAAATAAAAGTGTACTTTTATTCAAGACTATAACCGAAGAATAAAGAAAGCAAGTTACAGTTGGTGGTTGATACGACAGCTTGCGTGGTGCAATGCTAAGAACTGCTGATTTCAAGTGATGGTGAGATACGAAGAAGGCAGCTTCGCCAGCGTTTGTGTGTCAGAACCCTTTTGGGGGGGGGGGGGGGCGGTAGTATGCATCGTGGTACACTGCAGACCTATAGCGCGTCTTTATGTCAGATGGGGTTGTATGGATTGATTCTGAATGCGACTGCGAGAATGAAAAGTGAATTAAAAAAAAAAAAAAGGCTAACCTTTACCAGTATCATAAGTTACACCGCCTGTTACAGACTGAAATCAAATTTATGTTGTTATTCTAAAATTGTAAGAATAAGAGCAGTTCATTTCTCGAAGTGGAGCCATGCGGGATCAAACTCGCCACCCTCTGATCCCCAGTCAGGAGCTGATACCATTACGCCACCGCGGCGGTTGTAGTAAGAATGTCAATGTGGCATGGTAACGCGGCTTTTTTTTTTGTGCAGTTATATTTTTGAAGAAAAGCGCACGTGTTCTCTTATTTGTACCTTTTGTGAAAGTGTTTCTTTGATATATGGACTTCAGGCTTCATACGTTATATAGTTTATGCCTACATTTTGTCATTTACTATTAGAATATGAAAAACGTTTCTGTTTTAAAAATGTGTTTGCACAGACTACTGAACAGAACGGAACACACATGAAATGCGTGTATTCCAAATAACACTACTGTATATTATTTCCACTCTAAAACTCCACTTCAATCCCAGAAAATCAAATCAAGGCAAGCCGTGAGCTAGGAGAAAGTCGTTCTAAGTCGGTGGGGGGATGGAATAGCTGGCTGCTAGTAGCTTTTGTTTATCAGCACATTTAGATGACAAAGGACTCTGGTGGAGAGGTGCAAACGGATTTAAGACGCGATTTAAGGTGGGACGGATTTACGAGTTTTTTCGTAGGCTCTGGTAATTCTAGTGTTAAACCAACAAATAGTATGTTTTTCCTTTTCCTCCACTTGGTATTCTCTGAAATTCTTATATTTCCCCCCGTGCATTTCCCATTGTCTTTTCACAGAAGGCTATTTATATTGATTTGCATATTGAAAGAGGCGTAATTCTGGGAGGAGTTGGGGCGGGACAGAAGGCGCGTACACGTGCGTTACTTTTCACGCTGATCAGGATTTATGTAGTGGAAGAATGTGAAAGTTTGCGTGCGCACAGATTCCTGCATCTGGATTTTTCTCTGCGTACGCACAATCCCACTTTTGTGCTTACGCCATGTTATAGTGTGAGTTCTACGCACGGCGCTATACATGAGGCCCCTGGTCATCTTGCCTATCAACAGCTTGCCAACAAGAAAGAAAAACTAAATAGCACTCCTGGAGAAAATTATTCATTTTTAACTTTCTTAGAAACGAAACTCTTTGGTCTCTAAAACACCCAAAATGTTTGCATTATTTTTAGAAACCATAGAGTGGATGAGAAAAGTTTAAAACAAAAGCCAGATCATGACACTTTTAAATAATATTTAATTTTGTATTATATTGGCTGTTTAATTGTTTTCTGAACATAAGAACAAAGCATCTCAGCAGGTTTTCAGTGTTTTACTAAACTATATTTGCCAGAGTGGAAGAGGCAGGAGTTCCACAATGCCAGATGAAATGAAGTTGTTGTACTTCAGCCTAGTCATTGTCTGTTCTGAGAGCAAAAGGGTAGCAGTGGCAACCCATGGTCAGGAGGTGAATTAAATTCTATGTGCGAGCATTGAAGATACCCACTAATCACGTGTCTCCATTGCCTAGGAAAGTAATAAAGGACCATCAACAGGCAAAAATATGAGAAAAGCAAAGAAAAAAGCCTAAATCTCCAAAACCTGCATTCAGACCTTCTCAGGTGGCTTCAGAAAGTGACAGAGCTGTGCTGTGTTTAATGTATGCCCATGATATTTTTTCCTGCAGGCATCTCCCAGTATAGTTCACTTGAAATAATGCTTGGATAAAAACCAAAGGAACTACAGGATAAAAGAATACTAGGAAGGCATGTTGAAAGAACAAATAGTGGAAGGTAAATGGTACATGATATATTTCTTTGCAAAAAAAAATGTCTGGGTCAACTACATTAGCAGCAGAAAAATTGCAGAGGGAAAAAAATTAAAATGATGCTGCTATTAAGGTTACAAAGTAATAGTGATTGTACTTAGTGACCCACATAAATTCCTAGGCACCTGCAGGATGTATTACAACAGAAAACAGGCTAAAAATCAATATTAAACTTAATAATAATGAATACAACAATCTGTTATGACTAACCTGAAAATATAAAAAAAAACTGCTGGTATATGTACTAATAAACAAGCTGTGATTAAAAACATTAATCTGTGTTTGAACAATACTCAGATAAACATGACTTGGTAAAACAACTGTTTAAAATAAAAGTAAATGGAGTTTTTATAGTAGCCTCATAGCAAGGGTGCCAAAAAGAATGGCAGTAAGCTAGTACTGCAGTGAACATACGAACAATCAGAAAACTTTTACCAACAGAATTACATTCTCTATCTCATCTTCCCATCTGTGTTTCCTGGTGAGGATCAGGCTAGAATGAAATTATTCCACTGTAAAAATTAATTCTAGCAGTCAAGTTCAATAGAATAGTGTTGCATTATTATCTGGGCAGCAATGCACATCTGTTAACTCCTTACAGATCTAAGGAAGTTTGTAGAAATATAAACATGAGGATAGTTTGCTTTGTCTGATATCTTGTCAACTTCTGCAAACACTTCATAGTGTAAAGCACAGGAAGGGAAAATCTACTAACACTTCAGCAGCAAAAGTACACAACTATAAACTAAATGCAATAGAAAGTATAAGTGAAGGGAGCCCAAAGCAAAAGGAGTACCAAGTAAATAATTAAATATTTTGAGAGCCTTCTTAAAGATTGCAAGAACTATATAAAATATATAAATACTAATAGTGATTTGTATCACATAAAATCGTATAATATATAAATATTAGTGTGGCTTCAGAGTTAGGAGACCAGCGTTTGCATCCCATATCCTCCCTGTGTGAACTTTGCATGTTTTCCCAGTGTCAGTGTGGGTTTCCTCCGGGTGCTCAGGTTTCCTCCCATAGTCCAAAGACATGCAGGTTAGGTGGACTGGCAATGGTTGTGTTTGCCCTGCGATAGACTGGCACCTTGCCAAGGGTTTGCTGCCACCTTGCACCCTACGCCAGCTGGGATTTTCTCCAGCACACCTTGCAACACTGTTCAGGTCTAAGCAGGTTAGAAAATGGCCTACTGACTAATATTTGCTAGTTTAAATGCATACTAAATTGTTAATATTAAAGGGTATTATTTTGAAAACAAAAAACACAAAAACTGTAGGCTCTACACCAGCTACTTTCCCAGGTAGTGTTCACTTCCACACCTGTTCTCTCCTCTACTGTAAACTTGCATATGAGTGTGCGTGCCTGCTGGCACCAGTTAACCAATGGGGTAAAGTTAAAAATAAAAAGTAAATAAAAGAAATGAATACATCCATCCATCCATTTTCCAACCCGCTGAATCCGAACACAGGGTCACGGGGGTCTGCTGGAGCCAATCCCAGCCAACACAGGGCGCAAGGCAGGAACCAATCCTGGGCAGGGTGCCAACCCACTGCAGGACACACACAAACACACCCACACACCAAGCATACACCAGGGCCAATTTAGAATCGCCAATCCACCTAACCAGCATGTCTTTGAACTGTGGGAGGAAACTGGAGCACCCGGAGGAAACCCACGCAGACACGGGGAGAACATGCAAACTCCATGCAGGGAGGACCCAGGAAGCGAACCCAGGTCCCCAGGTCTCCTAACTGCGAGGCAGCAGCGCTCGCAGCCACCATACCGCCCGAAATGAATACATTAAATCCAAAAACTATCCTGCTGTATCATGCCTCTTCACATTTAGCGGGGTTGGCAGGCAAGCATTATGCCTGAATTTTCATATTCGCAGGGGTCATCTGCCCTTAACCCTCATGAATGTGAAGGGGTTACCTGTAAAATACTAAGATAATATTTGAAATCTTACTTTTGGAATTTGTGAAAATAAATAGTGCTGTAGTTCTCTATGGTCTGCCTGCTACTATAAGAGATGCCCCTTCGGTCTCATCTTTCAAATCCCGGCTGAAGACTCACTACTTCAGTCTAGCATATCTTGACTAGTGCTGCTGATTAACTGTATAGACAGCATATCTGCTGTTGGTCAATAGCACTAAAACATAAGTAATAAGATAGTTACAGTATAATTGTTACTGACCCTCACCTATTCTGTTTCTCTTCTCGGTACTCAAATGTGGCACTTGGTGCCACTGCCCACCTGACAAGTTGTTTTGCCTGCCTAAGGTAAAGTCATCTCTGATGGATGATCGCAGGAATCATTGGGGAGAGGGGTCCTTTGGCTGGCTCAGCGCTATCCCAGCTGTAGAATGGCCACAAATCCAAATCATATTATGTGATATAATCTACTGTTAAATTCTTCTCTGTACTTGTAATATTTTTATTTTATTGTTATACTGTATTGAGGATTACTTGTGTTTTGTTCTGTGTATTGTATTTTATTGACCCCCTTCTCTTTGACACCCATTGCACACCCAGCCTACCTGGAAAGGGGTCTCTCTTTGAACTGCCTTTCCCAAGGTTTCTTACATTTCTTCCCTTCAAGGGTTTTTTTTTGGGAGTTCTTCCTGGTCTTCTTAGACAGTCAAGGCTGGGGGGCTATCAAGAGGCAGGGCCTGTTAAAGCCCATTGTGGCACTTCTTGTGTGATTTTGGGCTATATAAAAATAAATTGTGTTGTATTGTATTGTATTCTCATATGTGGACTAAAATAATATATAAAATTTTGACATAGTGCAACCTACATCCAAGCTTTGGAAACAGCAGCGATTTTGGATTTCTCAGATATGGTTAGGGCATTAGATACGTTTAAAACTTTTGGCTTTGTTTATTTTGTTTCTACATGTTAAAATTTTGGCAATCAGTTCCCTGATATATATTTTGGTCCTGCCCCTCTATCTGAAAGCTTATCAATTATTTTTGGAACTCACTATAAAGATATATTTTTGTTTTCCTGGTTGTTTTGAACTCTTTTAAGGCCAAGGACTTGTTTTTTTTTCATCTTGACCACAAAAATGGAAAAATATATTAAAACTATGAAAATGTCATTTTTATTAAATCTGTTAGTCTGTGTACATGTAATGCATTGTTTAGTAAATCTAAATGTAATCAAAATAGCATGGGAAAGGTACTATATAAATAAAATGTATTATTATTTTATTTAGTTCTATAATATCTCATTGTAACTTTTCATCTGTTTTATTTTAATATATTTTCCTTACTAATTTCAATTGCCTGTATATATAAATATATATATATATATATATATATATATTCTTTAACAAGGAAAAAGTATTTCAAGGAACTTGGCACCCACTAACTGTGTTAATGACATAGTTAAAAAGCCAGCAAAATTATATGGGAAATGAATTTGGAGGTGTTAAAGGCAATTAGAAATGGAACTAACACAAAACAGATGTGGGGAAGGCTCAAAAGCCAAAACAATGTGTTTTAACCTTCTTTTCTATTTCTCAGTTTTAAAGTACTTCATGTTTTTTTCATATTAGATTAAACTGCAGTGACTCATTTTGCAGTCCTGCCTGCCACTCAGTACCAAACCATTTTCTCTCCCAGGCAGAGCACACCTTTTAAACTTTTCTGTAATTAATGTGGTGTTTCAGCATTTTTACCTTATGGGTAATATGTGTACAAAGTATTTATTATATTTAAAATCTACGTTTGAAGGAAAGTCAGTAAATTATCAATTTTTTAGAGTATTACATCATTTGTATTTTTACAAATAATGTATAGATTAAATAAATATCTATCCTTTCAAAACCAGTGACTTTCTGTTTTGGAAAGGTCAATTAATGACGCTATTTATGACTAGCTGATTGAATGGTTAATCTTGGAGCTTCACTAAAATGCAAATCGTTGAACAAGAGATACTTGATGAAATCAGAACATGCAGTCACAGAAGATGATTGAGAGGCTGATGTTGATTGTTATATGCTTGATTTATTGTGCATAAGAAATTATGCTTTTTATCTTAGAGAAATGAGTAGATTAATTATTTTGGTCGTTAATTTGCTGATTTCATTCAGTATATCCATGAGTTCACCGTCCCTGGTCAAAGATTTTTTATTTGCATCTATTAATTGCTTCCTTGCTCTGTGCTGCTTAAAGATGGTTTAAATCTTCTTTTTTTAAAATATTTGAAAGCAAAAAAAATGAAAAATAAACATCACTGACTTTAATTTGTCCTAAATTATTAATAAGCCAACAAGAGTACTGTATGCATAATACAAGAACATTTAAGCTAAATTTCATTGACAATAAATTAATAGTTTTTCAGATATTGTGAACGGACCCTGTACTGTGAAAACTTCAGGCATCATTCTAATAAACATATACTGGCTTGATGTGCATTTTGTATGGAATTCGTAGAAAAATGCGACTATTTTTTTTGTTTTGCAAATCAGACAAATTTATGTTTTGCTTATATATGTACTTATATTTATATAAGTCCTAAGCAATAAAGTGCCTTTAAACAGAAACAAACCAAGCACCCAATAAACCTTTGTAAAATATTCATGTTAATATTCATTCTGCTTCTTTAGAAAAGGCCAGTATCCACAACATTCTCTGGAGACAGGACTACATTTCCTGTAGCATGCCATTCTAGTTCTATTAAAAACTGGCCCTTGTCGAGAACAGGATTCTATTCCCCCAGGATGAAGCACGAAGAGCAGCTGACTGCTGTTAGTGCAGGCTGTTTTTGACAACGACACAGCCTGTTATTGTATACTTTATGATAAGTGCCCTTAACAGGTAAAGGGACTTAAACCAGTTTAGTCTTGAAGATATTGGGCCAATTTAGGTATGTGCTACTTAGACAAGCTTGATGTGCCCTCTCGTGTTAATTGTCTAATGTTCTTATGTATCGGTGTCTCCCTGCCATCCATTTGTCATCGACATTTGTTGTTACTCACCAAATTTGTGTCTGATATAACTGTATAGCCGGGGAATGTAGCATTGTTTAAAACAGTTGTGTCCAAACTGTTTTTAATACCTAAGGACTGACAGCTTCTTACATATTATATAGCTTTAAAATATGTGAGAAAAAAAGATCTTACAATTACACTGCACTCAATGCATTTTATTTTTAGGGTCATTCTTAAGATGTATTCAGCTAAACTGAAGTGTTTGCAGTAGCCAACTATAAACTTAATAGGCTATCAGTTATCAATTATACAGCAGTCTTATTTCTCACATCTTCAGTACAACACTTAGAAACTAGTAGGCATCATTTGTTTAAAGTTCAGTTAAGTTGAAAACTGCTGTATGTCCAATTCCATTATCATTTTAACCATAAATTCAAAATGCCTGAAATATTAGGTTAAAAAAATATAGTTAGAATAAAATTCAAGCAATATTGTCCACATAAAATGAAGGTGAATATGGCTCTGCTGCTTATTTTAAACTTGGATATCTTTGAAACTTGAACATTTAACATTCAAGGAATCAAAGTTCAAACAATGTCAGCACAAGAGGCAGACATCTTACAGATGAGATGGGCGATACTGAGCTCTAGATTGCACGGAAGTTCTGGTTTGACGGCTGTGGTTGTAATAATTATAATGTCCTGTAGGTGAACATTGTTTAGCCTGGAACTCAAGCGGTTCTTGTTTAAATTTAAAAGCAAGAAGATTTTCTCACAAAGGGGTGTGAACACAAAGAATCAGACCGCATGTGCTCATAATCCCTTTTATCCAATTGTCGGTAAAAGTCTGCTACAGGCAGATGCTGAAGGTGGCTGCACAACCCTTTGTGACCCTGCAGAGCAATACATTCCAGCCAGAGTTGATGGGGTGCATTATTGGGATCCACAGAGAAGGGAGAAAAGAAAAGATACATGTCCGGCCCAATGATGGCAAAATCCTTAAAGTGTATGTTAAAGTGTATGCCTACCCATGTTCTTCAGAAAACAGTCCAGTACTTCTTGTAGCACAAGGAAATATAAAGTACTGGACTCTTGTTGTGATAGCTGGCATGTAAATTGTTAGTTTGTTGGAGACCACCTTTATGTGTGCATATAGCTGGCTCACCTCATCATGGCATCTTTCTCTTGTAGGATGATGTTTAGCTCAGATGCTTAGTGCTCAAATGCAATTAAAAAAGCCCAATATGTCCACCATATAGGATCAGACAGAACTTTAATTGCTTGACCCATTTCAGCTAGAAACTGACTTGTTTCCTTTCTAAGAAAGAAAAAATGTAGCAGCGCAGAACCACTGACTGAGCCATTTAATGTCATTCTAGTAAATAAAATCTCCATATTCAGCCTCAGTGTCAGAAAGAACAGGTACAGAGCTTTGGCACAAATTAAGTTCTCTTCATCACCGGCATCACAATGTTCTTCAATTGCAAACATTTAGTGCACAGGACCTGTTGGTGAATTAAGCAATGCACTTTAACACCTCTGCCCCATTGCTCACAGACTTTATTGCATATCAGTATGGCAAATCCGCTTTGCTTGCCAGCCATTTCAGGTACACTGTCATGGGCAATTCCACTCAGTTTCACCCATGGCAGTCTCTGGTATTCATCTCAGCAATACCAGACAAGACACTCAAATAAATCCAATCCCTTTGTTTGGCCCTTAAGACTTTTGAGGTTAAGTATGTCTTCTGCAATTTTCATGTCATCATCAGTTCATCTTAAAAAATGAACATTTGAGCATTATCTGTTATATCGTCAATTTCATAACAGGCCAGGGAAAATTAATCAAAATTATACCCACCTTCACAAACCTCTCTTTTGATATCTCAGGGTATTTCGTCAATTCTCCGTGCAATGCTGTTGTGAGCAAGGCAAACATGTGCAAACTCGCTTATTTTCAGATCTGAATTTTCCAGCAATCTTCAATGCACTTACACAAAGTCACCCTTAGAAAAAGATTTTTCCATGTTTTGCGACTTCATAACCAGCTCTGGCACAGTTTTCTTGTGATTCCCTAACTTGGGTAAAAAGTCTTTGATGGGAAGTTTTTATTTTACATTGTCCACTTGTTGCCTGCCGAAGAATGTCCGTTATGAATGTGCATGCTTAGTCTCATAATGACATCTCTTTACATTGAATTCTTTCATAACAGCTACAGTTGCTAGACAAATAAGACAAACGCAATTGTTTTGGCATTTAGTGAAAATATAGTCAACTTTCCACTACTCTTGAAAGCAACGGCCATCACTATCAACTTTACATTTCTTTGTTGCTAAAGCCATAGTGAGGTGCAAACATTTCTCACATCTAGCTAGCGAATAAGTAACCATTGCAGTGAAGGCCAGATTGTGAGATCATTTAATTTTTGATAATTTTTTTTTGATGAGCACATTAGTTCCACATGGCTGAAGTCTTTTTTTGGTGGGCCCCATAAATGGCCTAAAAATATGTTTTTTGTTTTTAAGTCCAGAGGGCCAAAAATGGGAGCAACCCCAAAAAACTCAATGTCTTGCTTAAATTGACATTAAGATGGATCATATGATATGTGGGGGTAATTTCAACACAATCATAAGTAATTCTTATAAACACAATTTACAGAAAAATACAAAATTCAGTAAGCAGAAAATAAAAATGAAAATGAATTCCTTATTGACATCTGGAGCTTCAATTTCAGGTGATAATATTACAATACTAAAGAAACACACAAAAAAAGAAAATACATTTATTCTGTATGCACAATACTATACAATTTTAGGTATTTATACAGTATATAGTACAGTAATCCCTCCTCCATCGCGGGGGTTGCGTTCCAAAGCCACCCGCGAAATAAGAAAATCCGCAAAGTAAAAACCATATGTTTATATGGTTATTTTTATATTGTCATACTTGGGTCACAGATTTGCGCAGAAACACAGGAGATTGTAGAGAGACAGGAACGTTATTCAAACACTGCAAACAAACATTTGTCTCTTTTTCAAAAGTTTAAACTGTGCTCCATGACAAGACAGAGATGACAGTTCTGTCTCACAATTAAAAGAATGCAAACATATCTTCCTCTTCAAAGGAGTGCGCGTCAGGAGCACAGACTGTCAGAAAGAGAGAGGAAAGCAAACAAATCAATAGGGCTGTTTGGCTTCTAAGTATGCGAAGCACCGCGGCACAAAGCTGTTGAAGGCAGCAGCTCACACCCCCTCCGTCAGGAGCAGGGAGAGGGAGAGAGAGAGAGACAGAGAAAAACAAACAATCAAAAATCAATACGTGCCCTTCGAGCTTTTAAGTATGCGAAGCACCGTGCAGCATGTCGCTTCACGAAGCAGCTGCACAGAATGTAGCAACGTGAAGATAATCTTTCAGCATTTTTAGACGAGCGTCCATATCGTCTAGGTGTGCGAACAGCCCCCCTGCTCACACCCCCTACGTCAGGATCAGAGAAAGTCAGCGCAAGAGAGAGAGAGAGAAAAGTAAGTTGGGTAGCTTCTCAGCCATCTGCCAATAGCGTCCCTTGTATGAAATCAACTGGGCAAACCAACTGAGGAAGCATGTACCAGAAATTAAAAGACCCATTGTCCGCAGAAATCCGCGAACCAGCAAAAAATCCGCGATATATATTTAAATATGCTTACATATAAAATCCGCGATAGAGTGAAACCGCGAAAGGCGAAGCGCGATATAGCGAGGGATCACTGTATACACATTGAATAATATACAGTGTTTGTTGTGCTACAGGATTTGTTACAATATCTACTACTATATCTGCCTTCCTGAGGCAACATGATATGTTGTAACCTAAACAGAGGGCAATTGGTTTCCAGTAATATTTCACCACCCTCTGCAGTGATTTGCGATCTCAAACTCACCAGGTGTCATATAGGATGTGATGCAGCCAGTATGAATGTTCTTTACTATGCACACGTAAATGTTAGTGAGAAAAGAGGTGAAATCTGTAGCTGAGTAGAAGTATTGGTGAACTTTCCTGACAACAGCCATTCATTGATGATAGTCATTCCAGGAAATTTAGAGATACGAGTGCAGCTTGCCTTCTGCTTTTTGTAGTCTTTGGCCACCTCTTTTGTTTCGCTGATGTTAACAGTGTCATTGGGTTGCCCTCTTCTCTGTAAAGTGCCTCATTATTGTTGGTGATCAGGCTTATGATGGTGGTGTCATCAGCAAAGTGGTATCATGATGGAGCTGGAGCTGTGTTTGGCCACACAATAATAGCCATAGTATTCCAAATACCATAACTGCTTTAGCATTGTTACGCTCACTGCATCTTCTTCTTCTTTCAGCTGCTCCCGTTAAGGGTTGCCACAGCGGATCATCTTTTTCCATATTACTCTCACTGCACCATTCGGAGTATTTATATCACTGTATCTGAGTGGGGAATCACAGCAGCAGCTGATCCGAAAGAGAATTATCGGTATACAGTTTCAAGCACACACTACCTCAGCCACAACGCGTCAAAACCTTTCCTGTATGGACCTCGCGTTTCAGAAACAGTTTCATCCCAAGAACTATAAACGCACTCAATCAGTCCATCAAGTGCTCCTTGTAGAACTGTTTGTACTTATAAGTACAATTATCCCACTGTAAACTTGCACTACAGTTATAATATTACACAACCTGCGTCACTTTATAAAGCGCCTATGATGACGATATCATTTTTAAGATGAAATGCAGCAAAATATGTTGCTTATAGTATATAGGTAAAACTTTAACTTCATTTAAATAATCTGTATTGTTAATAATTAAACATGTGAGGACACGGTGCCGCAGCGCTACCTAGTTCACGGATAGCTCCTGCCTTGCGCTGTATTATTGTTGGTGCTGACACAACACTGGAAGGATAGACGGATAGAATAATTAAACATGTACTACGAAGATATTTCAATGTTCCTTAAAAGTTTTGAAGAATCGGCATTCTAAGCTTACAGATGGCTTAACGTCTATTACAGAGCTGATTGTGTGGCGATTGGGTATTTGGAGAAAGAAAAGTAAGGACAGGAATTGGAGGTTAGTACGTTTGAAAGAGACAGTACTTCTGTAATAAATTATTTCATCGAAGGTCGCACATGGCACAGCAAGCCTCTTGCGTGAGATATGAACAATCACTGCGCCACCGTGTTCCCATGTTTAATAACATGCTTTCATTCCTGTCATCATGAAAAAGATATCACGTATACATCTCAGTATTTTAATTATTCAGAGAGCTGTAATATCACGAATGTAATGGATTCTGTGTCCTGTCAGAGAAAGAGAAAGAACGGAAGCACGTAGTGATTCACACACATAGAGCACATAGAAGATCAAATACAGAACAAAGCATTTAACATGCTACTTGAGAAACTAGTAAAATAAACGATTTTAAGATGAAGTTTATGATGTTCTACTTTAATGACAAAATAAACTATGTGATTAAAGTGGAAATTTCGAGATTAAAGTTGACATTTTGTGCTTTTTTCCCACTGTGTGCCTATTTTTTTCTCTGTACCCTAATAAGCTTTCATATGACACTCAGACGGTCTGCTGCGAGTCGCCTTTGCACGCCGACTTTGATATGTGACAACTTCTTTTTTATTTCGGGCACTGTGCGACTTTGTGAACTTGAGCTTTCGAGTTTCTCCAACACTATGTCACTCGATCAACTTTCTTTTGTTGATTATACCACTGTTTAAACCAACAAATAGTACGTTTTTCATTTGCCTCCACTTGGTATTCGCTGAAATTCTTATATTTTCCCGCGTGCTTTTCCCATTGTCTTTTCACAGAAGGGTATTTATATCGATTTGCATATTCAAAGAGGCATAATTCTGGGAGGAGTTGGGGTGGGACAGAAGGCGCATGCGTTTCTTTTCACGCGGATCGGGATTTATGTAGTGGAAGATTGTGAAAGTTTGCGTACGCACAGATTCCTGCATGTGGATTTTTCTGTGTGTATCACATTCCCGCTTTTGTGCTTACGCCATGTTATAGTGTGAGTTCTACGCACGGCGATATACATGAGGCCCCAGGTGGTCAAACACCTGGAACACTTCCAGGTGGGCTATAAAAGGGGCCAGCCACCACCACTCAGTGGCCAGAGCCGGGAGGAGAGGACAAAGCTTCAAGGGAGGAGTGGTGGTGCCAGAAGGGCATGTTTTGGTTTACTTATGCTTATTGTGGGACTGTGTATTGTCTGTGGGGTTCACGGAGAAGACGTGCCCCACAGGTGAAGAAAAATAAAAGTCTTGTGTTTATTTTATACGTGCCTCCGTGTCAGTCTGTGATGGGTCGGTGCCAATATAGCACCTTTGTTACAATACATAAGTGGATTGCAAATTTACTATGATTTTCATTCTCCAGTTGTCAAAGGTTATCTCTGTATGAGTACTCAAACTTGATGTTTGAAGTAAAATATTTTTAACTTTTTGTGAAGCATAGACAGTTTAAGATATTATAGACATTCAATACATATTTAAAGTGACCAGAGATGAATAAAACTCAATTGAAAATATAGATGGACATGGTGGGTACATTGTGTTGCAATACAGCAGTTAGTGCTGTTGTCTCACAGCTCAACGAGGTTTGAATCCAATTCCATGTCTGATGTCGCACATTCTCACTGGGTCTGTGCAGATTTTTCTTCACTTACTCATGCATTCCTCCCACATCCCAACAATTTATGTGTTAGGTTGATTGAATTGAGTGCAGATGTGTGCATGGTAATGGATTGATGCCCTTTTCAGGGTTGGTTCCTGCCTTGTTTATCATTCTGCCTTTGTAGATTCCAGGTCCTATGACCCTGATAGTGCTGAATGAGTTCAGAAAATGGATGAATAAAAGGGATCTAATGTGGTCTGAAGTTCAAGAACCCCTACATTTTAATGACTTAATTGCTTCTAGTTTATTTTTGTGTACTGTTGATAAAGAAGAATTGTCAATGTTTTCCAGCCTTTAAGCATTGCTACAAGGTGGCAACTTTCTTTTGTTTAACCATCCTCCCACTATTAAAAAATAATCCTTAGAATTTTTATCACAATGATGGAATAGGTTAAAGTCCTCAGAGACACTGCAAGAAATATGCAGCAGACAAGGAGCCTAACACAAATTATAGTTGTAAAACCCTGCAGGTAAAGCTGCCAAATTTGAGGGTGCCTGTTTAATAATGCATCTGACTTCATGAAATGAGGTTAAGTGGATACACTTACACGGTGACAACTGAAATATATACACTCATTTTAAACCCACAGACTGATCAAAATTTTATTAGAAACATGCAATAAGAGAAAATAACCAGCAAGAACTAAAATACAAAAAGATCATCCCTTCCCTGTCTCCAATCTTCCCAGAGCCCTAACCCCACACTAATTCATATGAGTGAAGACAGAAAGTTGAGAGTATGGGAAGTGGAAAAAAGACTACCAAAAGCTGGTGTCACCTCTCAGAGGAATCCAAATAGATATTTTTGCCAACCCTTTAAATTAGCAACATCACAAAAAATAAGCAATAACACATAAAGTATAAATATTGTGGCACTATGACGCTTCCACTTGAAACACTTGATAATTGTGCTATAGGACCGCATCAGCCCTGCCAGATTTTGGAGACTTTTCTGATGGTCTAATGTACACATCGTGCATTGTTGTAAATCTCATGGCAACAGACCAGCAATCTCTAACGCACTCCCAACAGATAAACTGGAAGTCTACAAAGAAAACATTCCACACAAAACAGACTGGCAGTGTACATAACTACAACATTACTACATTAATGAATCTTGCCTTTCAGTAGTATGCATATTGGACATACATGGCTGTATCTTCTTTTTCCATTTTCTGCACAAGTTCATGCTCTAATGAAATGACATCCTACCAACTCAGACTATCCTATACCGATATACTGAAGAGGCAATTTTTTTTTTTTTTTTTAAACCATGGGGCTCCACCCCCTGCTCTCTTCGCTCGGCCACCCCTGAGTTTGGTTACTGAATATACAATTTAAAGAGATTGTTATTTTCATGGGAATTGTTACATGTGCATTATTTTCACTTTAACTTTAAAACTTTTGTAAAAACAATACTGTACTTGTCCTTTATTTCCTGCCCCAGACGTGGTTAAATCTCTTTCTAGCAGGACGTATAACGCTGCTCGCGTTGTGAATGGGGGGGGGGGGGGGGGGCGGCTGAATGCACGCTAAGTAGAAGCGGTTGGATCATCTGCTGGCTTGCTGCTGCTCCTGCTGCTGCTAGCAAGCTGCGTATTCTGCTTGTCGCGCTGCGCATCGATCATTTAAAAGCCTGTACAGCAGCTGTCCTTTTGCCACTTCGCGTCTCTGCCGCTCGCATTGTGGGGGGGATGTGTTGGCTGAACGCATGTTAAGAAGAAGCAGTCGGATCATTTGCTGGTGAGCTGGGTGTTCTGCTTGTCATTGTTTTAAGAGCTGGGAACACATGAAGCGTGTCTGCCAAAAGCATTCCAACAACTGCTAGGTTAGATGTCCGTGAACTTGTTTTAAATGTTGTCTCACTGCCTTGTCTAGCGTGACATTAAAGTGTCTCTTGCGGGACGTCAAATTGTCTTCTGAGAAGATCACGCCTCATCTCCCTAGTCTCCCTTCCGAGATTTTATTTTATAATAGAGAGATCATTTATAGCTTTCTGATTTCTCTTTGATCATTCCTTTAACTTATCTTTTATTGTATTCACAACCAGACAGTTTTGGAAATTTTAGCATATTATACACGTTTAAGTGACACTCACTCACCCGTTTGAACATAATTGCAGCTGGTGCCATAGACCCAAGGGTCAGAGACTTGTTCCAGGACTGATATATCCTAGGCATTGAACATGATTTAAAAGAGCTTGGTAAGATAACATATTTTGCCATTAAATGTTTAATAGGTTGTGCATGAAGATTTAAAGTGGTACATTTGGCCACCCTTAGTTGTCAATTCAGCTAAACCTGGTAGCTGGCCAAATGTAAGAGATACAATGCAAACAAACATACTCCGAATCATTGTCATGATATCACCTACAGTAGATTTTAATAATCAGTTTTTCATATTAGTAACAGAAACTCTATTCATTTTCCTTGCAAAGAGCTTGCAAATCATTACCTTATAAAAGGATGATTTCCACTGGACTTGGGAGAGACAACTGAACACTGTCCACTGGAAGGCTAAGCCCAATTTAGTTGCATTTGCTCCCAAAGAAAAAACCTTCTGTTAAAAAGTGGTAATATGGAGAGAAGTGTGGACTTTAATTTTTTTAACTTTTCATTTCAAATGACAATTTGGAAGGTTCATTCACCATACATACCCTGCTTGCCAACATACTTTGCTTCCCAAATATCACTATATATTAACCTTCTTTTTGGGGCGGGGAAGGCTGTTTAATATTTCATATTTCCTGGAAATAAAACTCTCTGGATTTAAAATTTGAATAAGCAGTCATGTGACTTAAAATTTACATAAAATTATCTGTTCAGGATAGTTACATACACCACAGACAGAGAAGGTGAAAGAAATGGGACCAAACAAGAAAGGATGAAAAAGCAGAGTTGCAGAAATGTGAGAAATAAGCAGAGAAACAAGGCCAAAAAAGAGATGTAAATTGGCTAAACTAATTTGAGTCAGTTTAGACATTCCAAACCTATTCATACTTTCCATATGGAAACTGAACATGGTCTGACCACTATGCTTCATTAAAGGTATCTTCAATACCAAAAGGTTGCCCAGTAGTTCAATTAATTTTTGAGAATTAGAATACAGTATTCCTGTGAAACCAAATTATATTTTTCTTTTATGTAAGAGAAGTACTTGTATTATTATGTATTATTATTATTTATGCCACTCAAGACTGAGATGATAGAGAGATTTCCAGTATTTTAAATAGTGTGCATAACTATATTCTTGAGTAAAAGAGTGAGTTATGGAAGTGAGATTATTTGGAAAAATAATATTTAGTTGGTTTATTTCTTTCCAAACTACTCTGTTAGGAGCTGGAAAAATAAACATAAAATAAATGCAACTCTTATTAATGATATTCTCAATATCCTTAGCGGAATCTCACATTTTTTAAAACTATTTTTTATTCTCTTCTCCTTTCAAAGTGTATCTCCAAGGTATTTTAACAAGTCCTCTGGCTTCAAGGTTTAAAGCTTTCTTGAAATACAATATCTGACAAAAGTAGTTACTTTAAAGTTACAGTAACAGCTGTTTTTATAAATTGTGAATTTAATTTAGTCTAAAATCATTGACTCTAACAAACTTGTAAACCTGTGTATGTTTGTGTGCTGTATTTGCGATATTTTATGTATTTGGTGTTTTTTTCCATTAACAACATTGCACATTAGTGGTTTTATCAGGAATGCTATTATGTGTGTGCTGTAATGATAAGTAAGCATGTAACATCATAAGCGTCATTTAGTATACAGTACTAGTAAAGCCAAAACATCAGAGGTACCCTCTTTAAAGGAAAATGATGACCTTTGGGGCATTTTAGTGACTGAAGGAAAAGAAAAATATAGGTTTGAAAATGAAAATGAACAAATAAAAATTTAGTGCATGAGTGGACAATAAACAAAAATCTTTTGTTAAGAATGAAAATCAAGAAAAACATATATGAACTTTAAACATTAGAACATTAGGATGAAGTTTCACAAGATAGGCCATTCAGCTCAACAACTCATCAAACATAGTTATCCAAATTTCTCTAAAATAATATGGGGGCTGATCAAAGTACTTAACTCTACCACTATATTTGATGAATTATTCCCTCTATCAATTGTTGTCTGGGTGAAGAAAAACTTTCTAGCACTTATGTGAAATTTACACTAAGTCAGTTTCCATTTGTGCTTTTGTTGCTTCCTCATAGAATTATGGCATATGAGTGAAACTCCATCACCCCCATTTAAATTCATGATGTTTACTACTACACCTGTGACTTATATGTGATGCTTAATCATTTACTTCATAATTGCTTCCAACAATTTAATCATGATGCATTTTAAGCTTACTAGCCTATAGTTATTTGGTTCAGCCTTGTCACCTTTTTAATAAAATGAGACAAAGTTTTCCAATTTCTAATATGTAGGCATTTTCCAAGATTCAAGATTCAAGATTCTTTATTTGTCACACGCATAGTTATACAGGACAACACGCAGTGAAATGCATCCTGATCTGCTTATCAAAACTGTGCAAGGTTAGAAGAATATCACAGATTAACAAAAGTCCTAGACTGAAAGATAACAATGTAATAGGACATAAATAAATAAAGTAGAATTAAGTGTTAAAGTGCAATAGTGCAGTCATTATTAACAAAACCAATGTTAGACAGGTGCATAATGTTAAAGGACAGACCAATTTCCAAAAACAAGGTAAGGGTAGACGGCATGGTACAATTACAGTCCACTCTAAGTATGTGGAGGGTCATGGATGAGATGGCATGTTCTAATTTAACAGTCTTATGGCTTGGGGATAGAAACTCCTTCTGAGTCTCTCTGTCCTGGCCAGGATGCTACAAAACCTTTTGCCTGATTTTAACAGATGAAACAAGCTATTGCTGGAATGAGATGAGTCTTTGATAATCCTGAGAGCTCTAGTCCTCCATCTTCTGGTGTAAATGACTTGCAGAGATGGTAGAGCTGACCTGCAGCAGCGTTCAGCTGCATGGATCACTCTCTGTAGGGCTTTTTTGTCCTGAACACAGAAGTTTCCAAACCAGAATGTAATGATTTGTGTCAGGATACTTTACACAGCACCAGAATAGAAAGTCTTTAGAATCCATGAAGAGACCCCAAACTTCCTAAGCTGTCTGAGATGGTAGAGTCTCCGCTTTGCCCTTTTGGTCAGAACTTGGATATGTTCAGACCATATCAAGTCCTCAGAGATGTGAACCCCCAGGTATTTAAAACTGTTCACCCTCTCCACTGGAGTCCCGTTAATGATGAGGGGCTTATAGTCCCGCTGCTGTCTTCTGCTGAAGTCCACCACTAGCTTCTTGGTTTTGCTGACGTTGAGCTGGAGGCAGTTTTCCTGACACCACAATGTCAGGTTCGTAACTTCATCCATGTAGGCTGTCTCATCGTTGTTCGTGATGAAGCCCAGTACCACCGTGTCATCTGCAAACTTCACGATAGTGTTGGAGGAATACGCGGCTGTGCAGTCATGGGTGTAGAGGGAGTACAGCAGGGGGCTAATAACATACCCTTGTGGAGCTTCTGTGTTGATGGTGATGCTGTTGGAAACCCAGTTACCAACCCTTACTGCCTGTGTTCTGCCTGTGAGGAAGTCCAGCACCCATGCATACAAGCGGTTGTTGAGTCCTAAGTCTCTCAGTTTCTACAGGTTATTATTGTATTGAATACTGAACTATAGGCAATGAACAACAATCACACATAGTTCCCCTGTTTCTTGTCCACATGGCTGAGGGGGGTGTGCATGGTAGGCGAACTGGAGTGGGTCAATGGTGCTTGGGATGGAGGATGATATGATGTCTTTCAGTAGCCTCTCGAACACCTTCATGACTACTGATGTCAGTGCAACAGGTCGGTAGCCATTCAGGCACGAGGGCTTATTGTTCTTTTGAACAGGAATGATTGTGGATCTCTTAAAGCACATAGGAACCACGGGCTGCGCTAGAGACTCGTTAAAGACGGTGGTGAGTACTCCAGCTAATTGGTCAACGCAGCAACGCAGCAGGTGTCCAGAAATGCTGTTTGGTCCCGCCACCTTCCTGATGTTTACTCGCTTCAGTGCTGCACGCACATCGCGCTCTGTAATGCTGATGACGTCACCGTCCTCTGCCCTCTGTAGTCAGGCCGTAGTTAGCACTAGCTGCGTAACCAGCCTCAAAACGGGCGTAAAACACATTGAGCTCGTTAGCAAATGCAAATGCAGAGTCTGCGCTTACTGTCGCATGAGATTTTCCTTTGTAGTCCGTGATGGTACGCAGTCCGTGCCAAATGCTCCGTATGTCACCCTGTTGAAAGTGCAGCTCTACACGTTCTGATACCGGTGTTTGGCGTCTTTCACTGCACATCGAATGCCGTATGAAGCCGCTTTGTAGTCACTCGTATCGCCAGTAGTGTGTTCAGCATTATAAGCAGCAGTTCGAGCATTTACTGGCGTTTGGATCAATCTGTCAAGCGACAGTTTCTGGTTGGGAAAAGATTTAACTCTTGCCATGGGGACAATTTTATCAGCAAGAATACTAACAAAGCTAACTACTGCTTCCACAAACTCGTTGATGTCATCTGTGCATGTTCGGAAAATGTCCCAAGTCTACGTCATCGAGCGCGTCTTGCAGCATGGCTTCTGATTGGGCAGACCAGTGCATCCCCTCCCTTGTTACCTCCCAGTTTCTTTGGTGTTTTTTCAAAAAGATCTGTAAGAGTATATATGTGTCACTAACCCCCTTAAACACTCCTGATAAATATTAACTGGTTGCAGCCTTTTTTAACCTAAACAGCACTTCTTTCTCTAAATCTCTAAATACCTTCTTAATATTATCTGTAACTGATGAGAGGTGATTGACTTGATCCTTGCTTAGTGTGTAAAATACCCTGCAGTAATCAGAGGATCCTGATATTGTTTAATTTTTGGCTAAACACTGAAATCTTACTTTGATTCTATGGAACATGCAAATGTTATAACGTAGGATATGAATGTCTTACAGTATAATTGCATATTACATGGGTATACAATCTGCATGCAAAAGCCACGCTACATTGTACAGTACTTCTAAACAGCATCGTTCAGAACAGACACCTTTCCTGATCCATATGTACTTTTGTGAGTAGGAGAGGCTACCAACTATAACGATGGTAATGCTCACCTCAACTGTAGCTACACTTGTTGCTGATTCTTTTTGTTTTTGCCTTGGGAATTTTCATTGTTCTGTTTGCATTTTTACAAGTAAATCCTAAGTTTACAAGCAGAGCGCTTTGCTTTCCTTTCTTAATTTCAGAGTGTACTAAGACTAAATGAAATGTCATTAATACCACCCTGCCACATACACACTTGAGCTCTAGTTAGTTAAAATTAAAGGAAAAACAAAAACAATAAACTTTTCAATATTTTGCATTTGAGTCTATTTAGACTCAAACCTGGTATTATAGTGATCTATAACACCATAACATGTTTAAAAAATATATTTTCCTGGACCCACAGTTTTCACTTTGAGGATTTTATGGGGTCTGAAAAGTTAGTTTGGGGTTTTTGGAACCCATATTTTGCATCTTGCTCTTAAAATTCCTAACACTTAACCTACTCCTTCCACATTCCACAACGACACTAATGCTAAACTAATCCCTTTTTGTCATGTTTTACAATTCCTGCAACATTTCCATCCATCTGCCTTTTGGCTTTGCTAATACAATTTCCTAATACAATTTTTAACCATTGCTTTAATTCTTTCCTCAGTCTTACCTGGATTGGTGTTTAACACAGGCAGAGATTCAAAAAAGACCACCTAGTCAGTTCTGGTCCTCAGCTAAGAACCTAAATCCTTAAATTTGTATTGCAGAACTGTAAACCTATGCTTATCTATGATAAGGCACAAGTCCATTGCTTGGCCCATTCATGCACAAACCTAAACTTATTTAATTTGTAATTAACCTAGCACAAATATCTTTGGGAGGAAAACTACAACAGTCATAGAAAAACTTATACAGACATGGCATAACAAGGCTTTTCACCTTTTAAACACATTTGTCTTTGAGTTAGTCTAACACATAGGAAACTTGTTCTCTTTAACACTATAGACCCTGAAGCTTATGATTTTTTTCATTGTCTCTGACATTTTCCTGACATACAAAAAGAAGCTAGTAGCTAGCTCAACTGACATGTTGCTGAATCCCAACTATCAGTTGGTACAAAGTAAAAGACGTTCACGTGTGTTTGTGCGTTTCATTTTCAATCAGTTATCATAGTGATAATGTTGCTCCATCACGTATCTGTGCAGATGGTGCAGTGGATAAGCTACTGCTTAATAATGACAAGGTAATAGGCTTGAATCCAGTGTAATTTCTGTATTCAGCACTTTAAGTAATGAGCTGCTATTATTATTATCATATAACAAAAACATTCATTTCATGTGAGTCTGTAACATCCTGTGTAAGTTTATGGTACTTGTAAAAGATATTACTTTTCCTTGCACATGGACATTCATATCGACATGTCATTTGAACGATTTTTAATTCAGTTTTATTGTTGGTTTCTTGAATAAAACTGAATTTGAATGCTTTTTTAATTCAGTTTTATTGCTGGAATCTTGAATAAAATGGAATTTGAATGGTTTTAATTCCGTTTTATTCTTGGATAAAGCTTAATTGGAACAATTTTTTATTCAGTTTTATTGTTGGATTCCTGAATAAAAAAAATCGTTCAAGTGACATGTTGATGTGAATGTCCGTGTGTGAGTTCAAGACCCCAACAAGAAATGATTGAGCTGTGCTTGTGTGATTGCATTTATCCCTTCAGCGCTAACTTTTACAAGTACCATAAATTTACACCGGCTGTTACAAACTCAAATTAAATGTATGATTTTATTATATAATAGTAACAATAATAGCAGCTCACTACTCAAAATGCTAATGCAATTAGAACCAGGGATCGAACCCACAACTTCTTTATTATTAAGCAGCAGTCTTTACCTCGGCACCATCAAAAAGATGTGTCTACTTTGTATCGATTGAGAGATGCACTTCACTTTTTACACATTTCCAGTAACATGTAAATTGAGCAGTTTCTTTATCTTTGGTTATAATCTTGAATAAAAGCGCACTTGTTTTGTTATACCTTTTGTGAAAGTATTTATTTGATATTTGGACTTCAATCTTCACACATTATACATTTCACACCAACATTTTGTCAATTATTACTATAACATGAAAAAAAATTCTGTTTTAGTTATGTGTTCAACATTTCTTGCCTCGCGTTTCCTGTCATCCTACACATATCACGTGAAATGTATGTGTTCCAAATAACAATATATTATTTACCCTATACAATTCCAGGCACCTCAATCCCACATAAAGTGACTTCAGGTCCAAGAATTTTGCGTCAGACTTAACTTCAGCTGCCTTGGTGGAGGATGAAATTACAGGCTGCTTACTCTCAGTGCTTACTGACATACTTGCAAAACAAAGACACTAATGACAAGGTGCGAGAAAATTTAAGGTTGCCTGGCATTACAAATATTTTTGTAGGATTCAGGGATTCTAGCATTAACTTAATGTGTAAAATTAATGATTAAGTGACTGAAAAATAAATTTTAATGTTTTGTATGTTTCCCTGTTGGTTAGATCTTGATATTAAGTAAATTGCAGAAGCAATATTCTGCTGCCTTCTGTTGTAAAATGCAAATTATGGACAGCTTTTTCTGCTCTTTGTTCTATTCTATTATGTATACTAGCAGCCAAATACAGCACAGAAACTACAGACTAATCACATTTCATACTTTAAAATATTGTTTTAGGCAACATAAAATTCATTTTATACTATACTAACAAAATACTGTATATATAATTACACATATCTAAAAACTCAAGAATTTCTTTATGAGAAATTAATAAAGTATTTAGAATAGGATATCAGAATATCCCTAGCTAGGGGAATTTTCACAACAAATTCATTATCAAGAATAAATTATGAATGAAACACCTTGGTCCCTTATAAAACTATTAACAGCAGGCCAAAAAATGGCTGATGTATCCGATCAATGAAGAGTCTGTAGTGAGATAAAAGCAAATAAATTAATTTACACATATCATTCTCAAACCCACTTAATGTAATTCAATTCAGGATAGCACTGGGACAGAGGGTGTCCTGGAAGCAGTTTGTTGAGACAGGAATCAACCATAGAAATGGTTACAGTACACTGCATCACCCATTCTTGTACATACTTACATCAACTTACACAGTGATCAATAAAAGTGTAGCTCATACTTATAAAATATGAAAAATGTGCTTTGTCAAATCGGTTCCTGGAAAATCTAGTCTTCCTTCCTATAGAAATTGACAGCACATATTCATGAATTCACACAAGCCTGGTTAACAACAGAAATTAAATCTTGCTGTTACTTTTTATGAGCCCTACTTTGTGCCCTAGTAAATACTAACTTTTGTCAATATAACAACAATCCAATCATCCACCAGTCCCTCAGAATATGGAACTAATGCAGACAGGGAAGCTTTTATCTGTTACTCTCTTACACCATATTCATCTTTTTCTCAAACCTACTTAGTATTTAATCTTAAGGAGAAGTTCGGGATTAGGACACTTAAGAACTGTATACAGACAATGTTTTTGCATTTTATGTACAACTACATCGTAAGTGTAACTTTTGAGCAACACAATTTTTCCTCCTTTTCAGTCACTCTTGACGGTGATCTCATCAGCCCTTCTTCTAATGCAAGTAACCTTGGTGCCATTTTTGATTCCTCCCTTTCTTATTCCACCCACATAAACCACATTAAGAAACTTTCTTACTTTCACATCCGTAACATATCCTGTGTTTGCTCATTCCTCTCCTTTTGTAATGCTGAGAAACTTGTCCATGTTTTTATCACATCCCGCACCGATTATTGTAACTCGCTGCTGGCAGGTGCCCCTTCTAATCTTATATCACAGCTCCAGTTGATTCAAAACTTTGCTGCAAGAGTCCTTACATGAACCAGCAACAATGAGCACAGCACACCCATCCTGCTTCGCCTTCACTGGCTCCCTGTGTCTTACAGGATTGAATATAAAATTCTATTAATAACCTACAAAGCCTTAAATAACCTCGCGCCAAATTACATCAGTGACCTTCTAAATCAATATGCTCCTGTTCGCCTACTAAGGTCCTCTGATTCTGGTAATCTTGTGCCTCACACTAACCTGCACTCTATGGGTGACAGGGCCTTCAGCTCCATAGCACCCAGACTTTAGAATGACATCCGAAATTAATTAGATCAGCTGACTCCATTAAAAAACAACTTAAAAGTCATCTATTGAGGAAAGCTCTTAACTTAACTTAACATTCTGCCCTTTCTTTCAGTTTACCTCTCTGTCCAGGTGCTCAGGATAATTTGTGTGTCTGTTATATCACAAATTAGGTTATTTGTTATGTTTTTCTTTTAGTATCAAATTTAGTATTTTACTCTGGTTTTATTGTCCTTTTTTCTATTTAATGCTTTGTTATCTGTTTCATTGTTCTTTTCAAGAAAACATTTGTATCCAATGTTACATATACCCTGCTGTTTTTTCTAAGACTCTGTGAAGCGCCTTGAGCATGGGAAAGGCGCTATATAAATAAAATGTATTATTATTATTATTATTACTTTTAAATTAGACATTTTGTTATTCCAGAGGCAATAATGATCAGTCTTAAAGACTCAGATCAGACAGTCTATAATTTGGATTCAGAAGGAATGGCAACTAAAGAGAGCTTGGTGCCAAAAACATCAGCAAACCTAGCTTGGTGGATCCAGATAAAGTGCTGCTACCACCACTTCATATTAAGCTTGGTTTAAAGAAGTAGTTTGTCAAAGTCCTATCAAAAGATGTAAAATGTTTTATGTATTTCAACTGAAATTTTCTGGGTTTTCTAATGCTAAATTGAAATGTAGAATTTGATGGTTCAATGAATGACCTGGGAAAAAGAGCCTCTCAGTATCATTCAAAGATGTTTTTAGGTAACAAAGATTCAAATTATAAAGAAATTATCCATCCATCCATCCATTATCCAACCCGCTGAATCCGAACACAGGGTCACGGGGGTCTGCTGGAGCCAATCCCAGCCAACACAGGGCACAAGGCAGGAACCAGTCCCAGGCAGGGAGCCAGCCCACCGCAGGACACATACACACACACACACCCACACACCAAGCACACACTAGGGCCAATTTAGAATCACCAATCCACCTAACCTGCATGTCTTTGGACTGTGGGAGGAAACCGGAGCGCCCGGAGGAAACCCACGCAGACACGGGGAGAACATGCAAACTCCATGCAGGGAGGACCCGGGAAGCAAACCCAGGTCTCCTTACTGCGAAAAGAAATTATGAAAAACATATTAGGGGAATTAAGTTGCAAAATGAGTCTCAAAGTTTACTTTTTGGATTTGCATTTGGAATTCTTCTGTAAAAGTCTTGGAGCAGAGAGTAAAGACCAGGATGAAAGATTCCATATGGATGCCAATGACATGAAAAGAAGGTACTAGGGATGTTGTTATGTTAGCATGTCAGAAAACTACTGTTGGATGATTCAGAAGGATGCACCATAAAGAGCATCCAAAAGACAGTTTTTTTGATCAACAACATTCATTTGATGGCCTAAGACTAACAAAAACCAGCAAACTTATATGTAAGTCAATGAATATGTATTGTTGTTTTCTTTACATATATGATTAAAATATTAGATTTATAAAATATGTTTATATTAATTTGATATTAGAACAATTTTGTTTACATGAACAAATTCTGTAATTTGTTAAATTGATTTTCAATTTTGTACATAAATGTAACATGTTGGAATATGTTTTGTGTTCATGAATGCAAACAACAATAAATTTAAACAGTTAAAATAATTTTTTGTGAGTTTAATTTTTCAGACCTGTGTTTTGTAAACATTTTGGGGGTGGACATTTGTCCTGCAAATCAAACTACCATGAAAGAGGATAAAAAACTTTATGGTGAAAGCACAAACAAAATAATGTATGATAATAATGATTAAGCACAAATTTTAATGATGATGTCTGGGACTTGTCACACGTGCACTTGGGAAGCAGTCAAAGGGGTCAAATTAGGTTATTGACAAGCCAGATAGAGGGTTGGCTGTGAGCACTAATAATGCCTTTTCTTCTCTTCCCACAGACCTTCAGAGGAGAAAACCACTGACTGCATCAGTTTCTCCTCTGGTCCTGACCTCACTTCCAGCACCTGCTGATGATCTCATTCCACTTCCTGTCCTGCAAACACACCCTTCTTGTCCTCCCGCTATAAGAACAGTCAACACCCTCAATCAAGCAGTCAATACGTGTTGTATAGGCACAGTCAAAAGAGAGTACTCGTTTTTTCAACCTTTCTTTTTTCACACAATATATGGTGTGGATCCCCAACTCTTTTTGCTTATCTTTTATAGAAAGACACAAATGCATCATGTACTAGAAATGAGAAATTAGCTGTACATCACTGACTATTCAGAAAATGACAAAATATTAGAGTTTAAAGAAATCTAGAACTTATATTGCCTAATATAAAAATATTGATCCATCCATGTTCTAAACTCTCTGTTACCTAAAGATAGCTGTGTAGACATAGCCTTTTCTAGCACCAAAAGGACCAACCCTAGGTGGAATACTAAGCAACTGGAGGACTAAAACAGGGCCATTTTAGCTCTACAGCATGCTCTGCCCACATATGGAAACATGGTGTGTCTGTGGTCACAGTGTCAAAGTTTTGACCTAGATCAATCATTTCTCTTGTTGTTTTCAAGGAGTAAATATGTCTGCTCCTCTCTCCATTAGCACCAATGAAAAGCAATAAGCAGTGATTTTCTTTTTATAGGCTGAAGTTGTACTTCTTCTTCTTTTGGCTGCTCCCGTTAGGGGTTGCCACACCGGATCATCTTCTTCCATATCTTTCTGCTCTCTACATCTTGTTCTGTTACACCCACCACCTGCATGTCCTCTCTCACCACATCCAAAAACCTTCTCTTAGGCCTTCTTCTTTTCCTCCTCCCTGGAAGCTCTATCCTTAGCATCCTTCTCCCAATATACTCAGCATCTCTCCTCTGCACATGTCCAAACCATCGCAATCTCACCTCTCTGACTTTGTCTCCCAACTGCCCAACTTGAGTTGACCCTCTAATGTACTCATTTCTAATCCTATCCATCAACGTCACACCCAGTGCAAATCTTAGCATCTTTAACTCCGCTACCTCCAGCTCTGTCTCCTGCTTTCTGGTCAGTGCCACCATCTCCAACTCATATAATATAGCTGATCTCACTAACGTTCTGTAGACCTTCCCTTTCACTCTTGCTGATACCCGTCTGTCACAAATTACTCCTGACACTCTTCTCCACCCATTCCACCCTGCCTGCACTCTCTTTTTCACCTCTCTTCTACAATCCCAATTACTCTGTACTGTTGATCCCAAGTATTTAAACTCATCCACCTTTGCCAAATCTACTCCTTGCATCCTCTCCATTCCACTGACCTCCCTCTCATTTACACACATGTATTCTGTCTTGCCTACTGACCTTCATTCCTCTTCTATCTAGTTGTACCAGAGGGCGAAATCCATATGCTTTTCTGCGCTGTTTTACCACGGCTGAGTGTTTACAAATGGATTGAGAAGTTCAAAAATGGTTGGAAGAATTATTAAGTGCTAAGAAGAAATGGGACACCAGTCCATGCCACTACAGATGACATCACTAAGCAATACCAGATAATGATCCTGATAAACTGACAAGGACTTAACCTCCTGATACACTTATTTCAACCCATAAAATGTGAATTAATGTTCCCTGTTTCTTTGGTGCAAATGCAGAACAGAGCAGCCATGTTCACGTCTAGAAAACAATAAGACAAACTGACTTAACAAGGGCAAAACTTCATCACTGTGACCACAGAAAGACCATGTTTCCACATATGTGCAGGCAAAGCTGTGCAGTCAACCCAAACAAAATTATAAAACAAAATTAGGGTTTGGGTTAGATAATTATTGATTTACCTTTGTACATTGCTATTGAAGGTACTGAAGCTTATCAAATATCATTTTGGAGAGTTTCAAAAAGAGTCATCTGAGTCTCAAAAAGAGCAGTTGTGAGGCGAGTTTTTTTTTTATCTGAAGAAACACAAGATGGAAACACAAGAAAGGAAGAGGGGTGTGGGTAGGCACAAACACTTGGGTCTTGCAGGTCCTTTAAACTATTGAGCCTTTACACCTCCCGACAGTGCAAGCTGTACCCAACATCAATAACAGTTTTACAGGACTCATTTATCAGCAGTCCACCTACAGCCCTCACAAAGTATATACCTGCCAGACACCACTTGACCTCATTACTATAAATAGTGCATAACAGGCTGTCAACATTCCTTAGGTTTTCTTGACTAAAGTTTGAAGTCAATCTGATAAAAGGTTTCTGGCTGACCCTGTGCCATTTCTTTTGCAGAAAAATTAAATTAGCTTAATATACTTTTATATCTTTGTATGTAGTGTGACATAAAAATGGCATGCAGAACATTTGATTTTCAAATAAGAAACAAAAAACTATTTTATGGTGTAATATAGCTTAAACTGGGCCAATTTTGTCATATTCATAAGCAGAACAAGTTTTATACGTGTAAGTTGATTATGATTTTCTGCATTGATTGAATAAAAATGTAGTATTAAAACTCATAAATGATTAAAATTACTCATGCACTAATACACTTTGAATTCCATTTTTCATAGTCCATTCTAGCAGAGAAAATATTTTTGTGAGCCACATACAACTTGGAACATTATGATATGCACATAAAAGATATTCATTCCAGATATAGTGCAACCATTCAGCAAAATAATATTTTCTATCCTCATTAAGATCCTTATTTATTCACCAAGTGGCTTTATTATTGTGTCATGCTGAAGGCCAGCATTTTATTTTAAAGCTAAACCGCACTTTGCAGAATATCATACCCTGGGAGATATTATTCATAAACAGCACTAATGAATGTCAGGCAGCGATGCACACATTGTTTAAAAATGTCCTATTAATTAATGGTGTAATTAAGGTTTTGTCAGTGACATGCCATTTTGTGACAGGGATAGATTGGTTGCCCAGATCTATGCCAAGCATCCATGCAGGCTGGCTGTAAGTATAATGAATGGCAGCAATTTAGTGTAGGTTTGTGGTGATAGGACCACCTGCGAAGGGCTGGCTGGCACTTTCCGTGCTTGAATGGTATTCTACACAGCTCTAACAAAGAGTAACAGCAGTCTAAATTAATGTAGCCCATCTTCAATTAAAAAAATTAACCTTCTAACAATTATCTATAATAGCCTTTTCCCATCTTCTTTTGAAAAAGTTTTTTTTTTTTAATAAATTGGCAATTAACTTTTAACTCTGCATCAATTTGCATATTAACTGGAGGAGGGGATACAGTTTAGATATCTCAGCTTAAAGACAACTACACTGTTTGCTTAAGTTCTATCCTCAGAAACTAGTGCCAGAAAATATGGAGTGGCTTATCTTACTAAATTATTTTGCCAAGAATTGAAGCAAATAAATTGAACATAAATGTAAAATATAATTTAAAAAATATAATAATCCAACTTAAAGAAATCCAATAGTGGTAGTTTCAAATCGCAGCTAAATCAGTCAATAAATAAATTTGTATTTTATATTATGTTCACCATCACAAAGTGCACAAAAGGTAGCAGTATACAATGTAGTACAAGATTATCAATGCTGAATGTTTAAGCCTGTGATAGATACAGGGAGGAGCATCCTCATAGTATGTAGTGGCCTCCTAGGTAAAGAAGCTTTCATCCCCTGACTGTGCCTGGGTACTCATGCCTGGAGTCAGGGGCTTTGGTGTGCCCCCTTTTGTTCACAGTGTAAAAGATGTTGTACATACCAAACCAGGTTTAACTTCTCTCATTGCACATGACTTTATGATTGAACCGATAGTTGTAGTTAGAGAGCAACCATATTGCCTTCTAGGGATAAAGAAGGCTGATGTACATCTGAAAATGTGTAAAAATGCTAGAACTGAGAGTGATAGAAAAGAGTTTCAGCTCATGGTCTAGTCCTATTTTGCTATTACCAAAACCAGATGATAATTGGTGCTTCTGCAGTGACTTGGTAAGGCCCCAATATTTGACCACTCTCAATATGACAATATGAGTTTGATCAGAAGGCTTTAGAGCAGCAAGAAGGCCAGGCTGAGAACACCTCTGATAACTGTCAGGTTTCTGCCGGTCCTGCTGTAATGATGTATAATTTGTTATACAGCCTTGTAAGTTCTGAAGATGATATATTACTGGATATCTTTGTATAGCCAAGTGAATATGGGTTTTGGTGATCGCATTTAGTGTGAATCACAACTCTGTTAGCAGTATTTTGAACCTGTTGACATCTGTTAGGAGTAAGGATGTTGGTTAACACTGTTGATTTACAATTCAGAGTACAATTCTGAGATCAAATCCTTCCTGTCACTGCCTGTGTGGAGCATATCAATCATTTTCACCTAATTTCTCCAGAATGACACCAACTTGATATTTAACACTAGAATCCCTGAAGCCTACCAAAAAAGTTGTAATGCTTTGCCACGTTAAATTCCCTCACACCTTCTCAATAGCGTCTTTGTTTTGCAAATGTGTCAATCAGCACAAGCAGCAAGCAGCCTGCTATCCCATCCCCCACTGACGCAGCTCAAGGCAGACAAAAAGTTCTCCCAGCTCAAGTCTGTTATTCGGGTTTGAGGTAGGTCTGGAATTGTATAGGGTAAATAATATATCATTATTTGGAATACATACATTTCATGTCTGTTCCGTGTCTACAATGACCTGGTTAAATGTAGGATGATAGGAAATTTGAGGCAAGAAATGTTGAACACATAACTAAAGCAGAAACTTTTTTCATGTTATAGTACTAATGACAAAATGTTGACATGAAGTATATAATGTGTGAAAACTGAAGTCTGACAAAAGTCTGACATGCAGATAAAGTACATGTGCAATGCCACTCCTTATTTAGGAAAAGATCCCAGTCATCACATGGGAGAAAGTCTTTCAGAAATTGTGGTCATAAAACTTACGGAGCCATTTCTGGACAAAGGCAGGACTGTAACAACAGACAACTTCACGTCACTTTCACCGGCTAATAGACTGCTGCACCGCAGCACACCTCTGCTTGGCACCATAAATTAGGGTAGCTCCACCTGCAGATATAGACACTTCAGTATGCAAGCAATGGTACAGAGAATACAAACAGACAGATACACCATCAGCATGGCACTGGCAGATCTAAACACTAGCATGGTATAGCTGCAGTGTTCTTGTGTGTAACTGGACATTTCCTGCAGTGGGGGCTTCTGTTCTCTTTCTCCTATGTAGAGCCATCATCCTCATCTGAGTTCACCTCTGTTATACCACATCTTTATTAGAAAACTAACAGATTAAAACTGAATAATTAAAAAAATGCTAACCTTTAAAAGTACCATAAATTTACACCGTTACAGACTCAAAATCAAATGTTTGTTTTTATTCTATAATAGTAACAATAAGAGCAGCTCACTATTTAAAATGGTAAATGCTTGAAGGATCCAGAATTGAACTTGAAACTCCTTAGACAGCAGTTCTTACTTCTGCACCAGCCAAGCGGACATGTCGGAATTGTACCATAACTCAATTTCTTTTCCTTCAGTTAGATTCTTGAATAAAAGTGCACTTGGTTTGGTATACTTGTACCTTTTGTGAAAGTGTTTATTTGATATTTGGACATCAGTCTTTACACATTATACACTTCATGTCAAAATTTTGTCATTATTACTATAACATGAAAAATGTTTGTTTTAGTTATGTGTTCAACATTTCTTGCCTCGCATTTTCTGTCATCCTACATTATCCACATCATTGTAGACACTGAACACGCATGAAATGCATGTGTTCCAAATAACGATATATTATTTACCCTATACAATTCCAGACCTACCTCACACCCATATAACAGACTTGAGCTGGGAGAACTTTTTGTCCAATATCAGTGGGGGATGGGATAGTAGGCTGCTTGCTGATTGTACTGATCGACATATTTTCAAAACAAGGACGCTGGGGTGGAGGTTCAAGGGAATTTAAGGTGGTCTCAGCATTACGACTTTTTTCGTAGGCTTTAGGGATTCTAGTGTTAAAGTCTCTAAAGTCCTAGTCTCTACCATGCCTTTTGGTTATTTATGTCAAAGCCTACCGGAGCCAGGGATCGGAAAGGCAAACAGACCAGCAGCAGAAGGCAGTAAGAAGGTCAGCTGCAGGTAGGGTGGCTCCCCTGGTGCATAGCCTGGACAGGAGAAGCAGGGGAGTCGCCAGTAGAAAGGCACTGGGATCTGTCTTTAAAAGGACGGCTTCCAGTCATTATTTTAACCTCAGGTTTTTAAAGGATTTTGTTTCTATTGTGTTTTTAACCTCCACTGTTCACTCGTTTTTATTGGATTATTTATTTATTAACTTTGAAGCAGTGCACTATTAATTTGGACACTTTGTTTTTTATTTTTGTTGCTGTTTTAATAAAAGCACTTTGCACTTTTGCACCATCTCCCTCCTTCATTGTTGTGCCTCACTGTCTAGCTCATCAGTGACATTACTGATGGCGTTGGGTTCAGAGCTCCCAGAAGCAAGATGGGAGCTTGGAGCGGAACCCGCATCGTTACAGTATGGTTTGGATACAAAAATGGGCATTGTTTAATTGCCTATGACAATTTCTATCCTCATGACTCACTCAGATATATACACCGAGTTGTGTCATTTCTTTCAGAAAATGAATAGCAATTGGGTAGTAATGACAGTCACCCCAGATTTCTCTTTTGTCCACCACCTTTCTTTCTTTACCTTTTGCATGCAGCTTCAGTACTTCAATGTAATCCTTATTGACTTTCAATGCAGAGATATGATGAGGGTCGATTAAACTGTGAAATAAAATTTCCAGGTAATTTCAATTCAAGCGTTCATACACAGATGACATTCAAGTCCCACATTTCTGTATCGGATTTAGCACCACATACAAAAGTACTTTAGATTCCAAGTGTTTTTTGCTATTCACACTTCTTTAAAAAGATTGTCTCTGTGTCACATACAGTATGAATGAAAAAATTTAAATTGAGTTGCATTGTGAATATAGCCTGTGTTTTTCTACATAAAGGATAACCTTGTAATATTTATGAATAGTCTACCTTAATGAGTTTCCATCTGTGTGTTCATGTTGTTGTTGCAGGAATTATTTTAAATCAACAGGGTGGATCCACTATTCTAATTGCCTTCATAATTTAAAACAACTGAATCATGTTTCCTTTTAATCGCTGCTTAAACCAAAAAGGTTAATTTCCTTCTGTTTTTGCACAATCTCTCTTTGTTAGTGTCCATTTTCCTTAGGTGATAAGCTAACTGATACATCAACCAGGGTTTGTCCCAACATTGTACCCTAGTGATGCTTTGTATATTGTATTTACCCCATTTTTTGACACCCAGTGCACTCCCAACCTACCTGGAAGGGGTCTCTCTCTCTCTCTCCCTCTCTCTCTCTGAATTGCCTTTCCCAAGATTTCTTCCATTTTTTTCCCTACAAGGTTTTTTTGGGTGTTTTTTTCTGATCTTCTTAGGGAGTCAAGGCAGGCGGTTTGTCAAAATCAGGCCCTGTTAAAGCCCATTGAGACGTTCCTTGTGTGATTTTGGGCTAAAGCAAGAAATAAATTGTTGCTGCTATTGTTGTAATGCCAGGAAATGACCTTGATCAGAACATAAGAAAGTGGATGGAGGTAATCTGTAAATTTTTGTAATTTAGGAAACATACAAATGAAATGCATTAAACAAACGGATAGACAATAAATTCAAAAGTGTATTTCTACATGGGGGATGTAATGAGGGACTGGCATTGTTTGTAGCAAATGAAAGAATTCACACTTTTGAGATGTGACATTCAAAGTTTCAAGTGCTGAAAAATATGACTCCAAGGATGGTGACAAATTGCATAATTTTGCAGTAACCACAACTCAGTGAGAAAAATGTTAGGCTCTTGTGTTGAGACAGAGATCCCTTAAGAAGCAATTCCATTTGTTAACTGTCAGCAAAACAAAGTTTGGCCATGTGAGTATATCCTAAGTGATACTATGAATAAACAGTATGATGGCTTATGGGAGTAGCTGTTTTGTTAATTAACTTATATTTGCAGTGAATCAAGAGAAGGAAATTAAACAAGCTATATTTCTCCACTGTTACATCTATATATGAAATACAAGTTTCACAAATTTTATCAAGCCTCTAACTACATTTTAATATTATTCTTCTGGCAAAATTTTAGTGAATGTTAAATTACTATTGAATCCTTAGTTAGACAGTATTTACAGTATATACTGTGTTTGCAGGAAGCCAGCAGTTTAAGCTGTTTCTTCTTGTTGGATTGTATTAGCTTTCCTTTAGCAAAACATATTTTGGAAATAGATATGTTATTTACTGCCAGGTGAAACTTCTTCATGTAGTTTACATTTTTTATTCTTAAAACTTAAATATATTGAGTGAAAAATCAAATTTTATATATCAGATTATATTTAGCAACTAGAAATAACAGCTTTATGGCAGAGAAGAAATGTAAAAAAAAGGTGGTTGGCTTACATATTATGTCTTCTAGAATTAGGAGATGGCAGTTATATTCGACATAAACCAACAATTAGCGTTATCATTATAAGGAACATAATTTGGAGCAGAAATTGCCCACATGCCTTGGCTACTATATCATTCTTTTACAAAGAGGTGTGTAGTGCCTGCATGTACTACTAAATTGTCACAATATACTGTATGTTAGTCTAACTGCCAAACAGTTCCACTAATTTATTTAATGAATGCTTCCCATTCTCCAAAAAAAAATTTAGTTTTAAAAATGTGTTGCCTGATTTCTTGAGATTTGGCTAAATTACTGAACATTTACATCTTGTGGCACTTATTAATTGCTCTTTACAACATAACAACATATTGAAGAGAAAGTTTATAAATATTATTTTGTGAAAAAAGATCAATCATTAGATTTAGATTATAGAACTAAAATTAAACATTCATTGTTTACCTATATTTTTATATTTTCATCTATCAAATTATACTATAAAAAAGTTTTATTTTGTTCATTTTGCACTTAAAAGAAATTTAGCTTACGTTTTGTCAAAAAGCTTGTGAAATAATTGATTTTCATGTGTGCGTAGGTGTGTTTTATTAAATTATCTTGAATGACTAGTGTTTTAAACAGCTCTGTGGCATTTGAAAATAAGGACAAAGTATGTGATTTTTAGAGTTTTTTTGCTGAATACAAGCAAAACAACTCCCATTTAAAATTTTTCTGTCTTGCTTTGGCATAAGCATTTTTTGCAGTGTGCTAGACTGCTAAAGGTGCCTGTTTGCTCTTCCATACGCATAAAAATCTCCTCTATGTAAAGTTTCCTTCTATCTGTACTAACAGTTCCTGTTTCTATGTTCAGACAAACTGTTACAAAAACTAGAACGTCAACTTGCCATGAGACCCACGTTTGGCCTGGAATTCCAGCAGATTTTGCTTTTTTTTCCCCTAGCTTAACTAGAGATTCTTTTTTTTTCCTGATGTCGCTGGCCATCTGACCTTATCATTGTAACACGCATTTAGATACTTAAAAACTAATTCTATATTTAAGGACTCTACTTCTCTTAAGTATATATCTATCTTATTTAAATATGTGTTATTTTTTATATACTATTTACTCATTATTATTTGTATCTAATTTTAACTTGTTTTTTCTTTGCATGTAGATATTACTTTGACATTTTGAACTATATCTTATGAGTATGTGTTATAGAAATAAATGTTTGCTATTGTTTTAGTTGTTTGTCTAACAATTTTCTTGATAGAAGTACAGTAAATCTCTGGATAGAAATTTTTTGGAAATACAATTCTAAATGTCATTTTTGTTTAAGTCCTTTACACAATTTGTGAGACATCAAGCAAAATGATACCTTTTATTAGCTAACTGAGCAGATAACAATATGCAAACGTTCGAGGAAGCATAGGGTCCTTCTTCAGGTAAGTTATAGTAAAGAAAATGGAGTTCCCTTTGTTTATATTTACACTAAGAAAGAAACAAAACCTTTAAGTGGGTAATCTTCAATGTCAAAAATTAACAGACCTCTCTACCCTAAGACTCATTTAGCAGGAGAGGAGAACAAAGTATAGTTAAGGTCTTTTGATAAGATAACTGTACCACAATGTCTGTAATCAAATCAACTGGCTCAGTCAGAGAGATGTACAGTAAATAGTCCTCATATCTGGTCATGGAGTTTTTTTTATAATCAAAGTAGTCCTCAAGTTATTTTATTTCATTGTTTTTGTATCACAGTATGTAACTTCTTCTGTTTGCTTGGGACTAGTAGGGACTAGACTGAGAAGAGTGCTCTGTATGCTTGATACTGGCAGCTAATAGAGACATGATATGAATGTGTGTTGTCACTCTTAACTGTTCATTTCTCTTACAAAACCATGGAGTGGACACATATATCTTTGTTTCGACATTCAAACCAAGGAGATATTTAAAGACATAAAAAAGTTCATATTTCAATTTTCTGCTAGTTTAAAATGTGTGACATCTTTGGAAAAAAAGTATATTGGATGCTGTGGTCATTTTTACTTCACAAAATTACATATGTTTCTTTGTTTCCACCACTTTATCATTTTAATTAGTTAAGAAACGTTTTTAACAATTCTTTAAATATCTCTCCTATGAAGATAAAGCTGCTAAGTCACTAAAAGAATTTTGCAAGCAACAATAAGATACAACACAGTGTGTCTTGTAAAAATTCAATAATAGCCCCTATTGCAAACTTAAAAATATGTGTAATTATGAAGACTATATAGTTATTCCTCATCACTCGTAACATGAAGAAATGTGAGTACAGTACATAACTAGGCAACCATTTTCTAATGAGCATAAACACCAATGTGCTAAGAAAAAATTAGTAAAATATATAAAATGCACAAGCAAACAATTATTACATTGTAGCTAATTGATAAGAAATTGTATGACTAGTGGACCGGATTCTAAATAGGTGACAATCTCTTGTCACTCCCACAGAGATGATCTTGGATCCAAGGAGCACAGAGAGATCACCTACCTAAAAAAGAATAAGAAATACAAGAAATACACAGAACAGTACTCATAATACTTGTCATCTGGCTGACACATCTTGCAGTATCCAGTAGTTTGAAACAATTGCAAATTATTATTCTTATTATTAACATTAACATATTATAACAAAGCAAATATAAGTGAGCTTTCCAGGAAGAAAAGACAAATGTGTTCAGGATCATGAAGCAAATAGGCCAAAAGACAGGATATCCCAGGTGTGATCTACTAGAAAAATGATAAAGGGACATTGTAATTAATGGTTTCTGATTCAGGAAAGCGGGGAGAAGTATATGAAGAAGTTCCTGAATGAGGGGACTAAATGGAATAATGATAGTCATTATGAGAAAATAAGAGTGGCCATGATAGCATTGTAGCCTCAAATTGAAAAGCCGAAGAAAGGGAAAAAAGAAGTTTACTTCAGCCAAAGATGATTGTTATAAAAAACATTGTGCCATGTTTAAATTATAAGGAAAATTTGCAATTATACAGCAAGTGTGTCAATGGGTATGTGAGAATGGATGCAAATAGTAATGCAGTAATCATAAAATTAGATGCTGCCTATGGAGTTGTCTTGAAGGAAGTAGGGATGTTCTGCTACTTAACTGTCAGACAAATGTACAGGGACAGGAATGATAGCCAAAGCGAGAGATGTATAGAAGAAAGTCTTTTAGCTGAGGAGCTTCTCTGGCATTAAAATAAGTGTAAAGTATGCAAACACTGTGTGAGGAGATGAATGGCTAATGAAAGTCTAGAATAAATGAAAGCTGGAAAAAACAGAAATGAGAATGATCACATTGTATGTGTGGAGTATCACAGAGAAGATGAAATGAAGAATTAAGGGAAACACTTGGTTTGAAAACAGAAAGATTTGTGCTAAGAAGAAACAGACAAAGGCGTGTTGGCCAAGGGGGAGGCCAAGGAAGACATTGTTTAAAGGAGGCATCTGATGACATGAATGGTCTCACCCCAAAGGATGCCAAGGACTATGTAGAGGAAAATTAATGAAAATTATCTGGGGGCAACAACAATAACAACATTTATATTGCACATTTTCATACAAGCGATGTAGCTGAAAGTGCTTTACAAGATGTCAAAGAGAAAGTTACACGAAAAAAACAAGATTAGCCAATTATACTAAAGAATAAGTAACAAAAAAGGAAAAAAAGTTAAGATCAGATGGCCAGGAGGACACACAAAAAAACCTCCATTTAGGCTGGAGAAAATCTAAAATCTAAAGGGGTTCCATGGCCACAAGACTGCCCAGCCCCCACTAGGCATTCTACCTAACATAAATGTTCGTAAATCAGCATTTATGTATTCCTCTTTGTTTTCATGCTTTACATAATAGGATTTGATGAAGTTGGTCTCGTACAGCTGGGGTACACATCATTACAGGTGGCTGCATGGTGCCTTGATCAGGTCGTGGTGGTGCAGATCACCAACACAGAAGAACAACAAAAGGCAGCAGAGAATAGTAGCAACTAGTAAAGATTGTGGATCCTTGAAAAATATGATAATTCAATGTCCATATAGTCTATTAGGAATGCAACTAAAATTTAAGCTATGAAAAAACCTAATTAAAATAATGTTTTTTTTAGCAGTTTTCTGAAATGTTCCACAGTATTAGTCTGGGGAATTTCTATTGATTAAGTATTAAAGATTTTAGGTGCATAACAGCAAAAGGCAGCCTCGCCAATTCTTTAACCTTTGCTCTTGGAATTATAAGTAGATTTCCATTTGAAGATCTAAGGATACAACATAGAGTGTAGGGGGAAAGGCATTCGAAAATATAGGACAGAGCAAGATTATTTAAGGCTTTATAAACCAATAATATTTTAAAATTGATTCTGACTGACACAAGTAACCAATGTAATGGCGAGATGTGCTCAGATGTTCTTTTTCTAGTTAAGATTCTGGGTGCTGCATTCTGCATTAACTGCAACCGATTGATGTCTTTCTCAGGTAGCCCTGTTAAGAGTGCATTACAGTAATTAGGTCGAATAAAAACAAAGGTGTGAACTCATTTTTCAGCAGCTTGAAAAGTTATAAGATGTCTACCCTTTGTTATATTCCATAATTGAAAAAATGCAGTCCTCGTAATCTGGTTAATATTCAAGTTAAGGTTTAGATCAGAGTCAATGATTACCCCCAAATTCTTTACCTCCGCCTTGACTTTTAAACCTAAGGGATCAAGTTTATTTCTAATGCCCTCACTATTTCCTTTGTTTGTCAATCACTAAGATTTCTGTTTCTTCCTAATTTAGTTTGAGAAAGTTTCTACTTGTCCAGTGCGGAATACTGCTATGACCTAGGATCAGAGAGCCAAGAGCGTCAAGGTCATCAGATGATATCAATTAATATAGCTATGTGTCATCTGCATAGCTATAGTAGCTCACCTTGTGTTTTGAGATAATCTGACCTAATGTAAGCATATAGATTTAAAAAAGCAGCAGACCCAGAATAGATCCTTCTGGTACACCATATACCATTGTTTCCCAACCTCTGTCGTGGGGGCACACTGTGGCTGCAGGTTTTTGTTCCAACCAGCTTCTGTTTATAATTGGATTCCCAGGCTAATTAAGTGATGTGTTGTTTCCAAGTTCTGTGTTTTGGGAACAATATAGAAATCAGAGAACTAAGTTTGGTAAAAAAAAAAATATATATATATATTAAAATGTACCAACAGTTATATGGGAATAATGTATTTTTTTCTTTTTAACAGTATTTTCATCTTGATTTTCATTTTACTTTTCTAGGTGTTCTATTTAATTAATCCATTACCGTATTTACTAATTAGTAGGTCTGACGCTAAAGTAGTTGCAGCCTTTGATTATTCAGTGTTGTTTGCCAGTGTGTCTGCTCTGCTCATTTTTAATTCTCATTATTAAGATACAACGAAGAGGAAAAACTGCACAGAGAAAGGGCAAAATATAATTAAATCAACAACAGAGAGTTAAGCATTTAAATCTATAACAAAAGCAGGAATATTTCTAAATTTCTTATAAATGTAAAAATCATGCTGCTGTGCTTTTCTGAATGTGGAATTAAAAAATAATACCAGCTAATTAAATGAGCTCAGTGTTATCAGATGTTGTCACTGATTATGAATCTGGTTGGAACAAAAACCTGCAGCCACAGTGTACCCCCAGGACCGAGGTTGGGAAACACTGCCATATACAATATAATTGGTCTCTGAAGTATAATCACCACAACAACAACTAAGAAAGAATTTTCTGCCTGTTAAGTAAGACTGAAATCAATTTAAGACACTTCTGGGGTGGCCCACCCAATGTCTAAGGTGATTTATAACAATACTGTAGTCTATGGTATCAAATGCTGCATTCAAGTCTGAAAGAACAAGAACAGATATACGGCCTCTGTCATCACTAACCCGTCAGTCATTTACCACTTTAACCAGTGCAGTTTTTGTATTATGATTTGTTCTAAAACTTGACAGAATAGAATGATTATTCAAGCAATTGTGTAGTTGCTTAGTAAGGTTAGAAATTGGTCTAAAGTTGTCATAAACAGAAGAGTCAAGATTATATTTCTTGAGCAGGAGTTTAACAACTGTAGTCTTTGCACAGTCAGAAAACAATCTTGTATCTAATGATGATTTCACTATGTATACAGTCACTATCAATTAGGACATCAGAGGTGCCTTTAAAATGCCTGTTGGTACTGGGTCAAGTACACAGGTGGAGGGTTTCAGCTGAGAAATTATTCTATATAGTTCGGGTAGATCTACTCCAGTGAAAGAAGTTTACTCACTTAGACAGGCATGCTGGGCTTCAACAGGATTAACTTTGTTTTTTTTTTGCTATATTATTTATACTATCATTTATTTTGTTTTTAAAAATATAGCAAAAGTTTCACAAGTTTCACTAGTAGTTTTTAGGAGGCATTCCATTGAGTGAGCCAGGTTTAGAAGACAATAGTTTAGAATAAAGCTGTTGGATTACCAGAAATATCATTTTCAATTTTAGAGAAATAGGACTGCCACTTAAGGCAGACTAAGTTGTTGTATTCAGTTATTGTTGTCTTCAATATTTCATAGTGGACTATCAGTTTAGTTTATCTCCATTAATGCTCATCTTTCCGGCATGTTCTCTTTAAATCAGACACACATTGGGTCTTCCAAGGTATGATAGTGCTGGAGAATTTCTTAACTGTCTTTTCAGGGGCCACCCGTCAGGAGATGGAATGTTCTGTTTTTTATTAATGTAGGTACAAGTAAAACATTTGAAAATTATCTGAGATGATTCCAGCCTCTCCCTTGCCTTGGTGGACTGTTACACCTGTGCCAGCTCAACGCTTTTCCTATTTTTCTTTTCAGACCAATCCATTAGTAGCAATTACTTTGTATTTCAATACAAAACAAATGCAAAAGAAAAACCTTTCACAACAGTAGTAAGTCTGGAAATGCTTCTCTCAGTATGAAGAGTCATCTTTGCCAGCGGTGCTTCCTTTGCAATTATTGCAATCTAATATGCAGATAATTTGCAAGGTAATTTTTCACTACGTTCACTTATTTACTTGCTTACTTTTTGACTTTTTCATATATTTTTCATATTTTGTGTGTAAAAAATATGTATAACAGTTCTTTGCGGATGTGTAAGTCAAGGGAATGGGGTTTAATGTCATTGCCTGCTCAATGATCATTATTCCTGCAAAATGATCATTAATTGTTATGCCACTGGGCAAATGGAACAAGGATCTACTCTGGTGTAGAATGGTATTAGATGGGCTCTGAAGGATGCACAGGAAGTGCTAAAGAAAAAGTTCAGTCAAGGAAAGGAAGCTTACAAACCTAACAAAGCTAAAATAGGAAACAAACTTTCTCAAAATAACATAAATGTCTGGAAAGGTCTGGGCATAATCAGTAGACTCAAGCAATCCAGGTCTCAGGTGCTAGAAAGGAATGTGGGAAAACCAAATTTGAGTCAATTTATTCATTTACACCAATTCCATTCCATTGCACTTCTACCCACACCATCCCTACATCAACAACACCTACCAAGTCAACTGAAATGTCCACCTTTGACCATCAGTATAGGCTGTCCATATCTGAAGATTAAATGAAGAGACAACTGAGGAAGTTACACACAGGAAAAGCTGTGGGAAAACATGGATTTAGTCCTCTAGTTTTTAAGGCCTGTGCTAACCAACTTTGTGGTGTCATCTGTCACCTGTTCCGCTTTGTTCGTGTTCCAAAGAAGACAGATGCCTCTTCACCTAATGACTACAGACCAGCGGCACTTACGTCTCACATCATGAAGACCTTTGAGAGGCTGGTTATAGACTATATAAGTCCTCTTGTGATAGACCATCTGGACCCACTGCAGTTTGCCTGTCAGGCAAAGTTTGGAGTGAAGGATGCAATTATGCATCTGCTCCACAAGGCTTATTTTCACCAGCACAAAGCTGGCATCACTGTGAGGATTATGTTTTTTGATTTTTTCCGGTGTCCTCAATACCATCTAACCATCTAGGACGGAGTGGTGGCTCTGAGGCTAGGGATATGCACTGGCAATCGGAAGGTTGCCGGTTTGAATCCCATAAAATGCCAAAAGGGACTCTGCTCTGTTGGGCCCTTCAGCAAGGCCCTTAACCTGCAATTGCTGAGCGCTTTGAGTAGTGAGAAAAGCGCTATATAAATGCAAAGAATTATTATTATTATTATTATCTCTGTTAAGGGGTAAGTTCAGAAATATGCAGGAGGGTGAACCTATGATGTCCTGGATAATAATCTGTCGGGCAGACCATACTTTGTAAGACTCAAGGACTGTGTTTCTTATACAGATGTGAGCAACACTGGAGCACCACAAGGAACAGATGACTCTGTACTTATGGGGTGTATTGATTAGGGTGATGAGACACAATATAGAAGTCAATTCAACTACTCAAGAAACTGTTAAAAAGTATACTCTGAAAAAACTTAACCTAAATTAGTAAATATCCATACTGTGTCAATTGGTACTTATAATATGTGCTTGCACAAACACAGCACAGTTTTGTGTGACATCAGTATAAAGTTACTTTTAAGAGTACACAGAAGTTACCTGCATCTGTACGTGTTATAGCACTGAGGAGCTGCATGAGTGTGACAGGCAGGTGGTGTGCACTCGCCATCATAATTCTCAATGAGAAACTTTTTGCTAAAGTTGGGAGCACTAGGGTGTTGTACCGTGTTAGCCATAATGGATATAGTGAGAAGTCAGGATTATTTCTTGTAATCTTTTTAGTTAGCCAATAAAAGGTGTCATTTTGCTTGACTTCTTCTTAAAGTTGGGGAAACAAATGCATTACTCAAAAGCTGAGGCAAAAATTTTGTAAGCAACTATATTCTTATACAGAATATAAATATGCCAAATTTACCAATGTATATTAATAAAACATAGACACATTGCAGATAAATGTAATTAGAGCAGAAAAAAGGCCAACATTGGACAATGACCTGTAAATAAGATAGTAGTGATTTGCAACTGCATTTATCACTTCAAAAATTATTATTTTTTGCCTTTATATTAAATGTCATACATTCTCTGTGATCGCATTGTTTTGAAAAAGAAAATTAGAAAAACATTCATTTCCATTCCTGTATCTTCACAATTTTATATTATAAATGACATAACTGGAAAGATGCATTTATCCTGAAACACAGAACACAAACAAACTTTATGATAGGGCAAAATATCATTATTTTACAGTAAGAACCATCAAGGTATCCCCAGGTGGATTTTTTAACTTAGGTCAAACGGTTTAAAAGAGAAGATTCAGCAGATCATTTATGGTTCCTGCTTTAGTTTTCTTGAAGCTGAGCCATTTCAAAGACAGTTCTTTTCTTTTATTGCTAATTACTAAAAAACTCAAGACTTTCCTGTAGCATCTCTCCATGATGAAATAGGTGGAGGCTGCAAATAGTAAGCTATCACAACTTAAAAAAAGTAATTTTTAAGAGACACAAGACATGACTGGGTCACATTGGTCGTGGCAACAGCAAAAAATATGTTATTTAATATGGATTGTTTTGTTGATGCTGTGGTAAGATTATCTTGCTGACTGATGTCTGAAACAGCGTCAAGAAATCATTCATCTGCAGTTAATTAAATTTTCCTTGACATTACCTTTATAAATAGTAGAAACTAACCTTTGCAATTATTGCCCCACAGATAAGGATAAGGGTGCAAACACAGTTTATAAGGTATTTTTATGTAAAATATCATAACAGAGATTTCTGAAACAACATATTTATATCCTTGGGTCTACAGCCCACATAGAGCATTGGCCTTTCAATCTTCTTTGTTTTCTGCTCTCATTCTCCACCATCAAATTACCCATTCCTCCAAGATCCTCCTCCATATTATCCAGGCATCTTAAACCATCTTACTCCTGATCTACTTCTTCATAACCCTTACTTCTGAGACCCTTTGCATTTGTCCTGCTCAAAAAAATCTTCCTCTTCTTATTTCACCAAGTATTTCAAGTTCTTTATTCAACATCTCCAGTTCCATATTTGTTCCTAACTCTCCACACCATATCTATATTCACAGCTCCTTAGATCTTCCTCAAAATTCTTCTTTCTCAACTTCATAGAAGGTTTTCCCTCTTTGGCTATTAGAGAGCTTCAGACCTATTACAATAGATTTTATTACTGTTTCATACATCCTAATTTGTGTTGTTCTTTTAACTCACTTGTGAATCAAGGTAAAAGAAGATAGATTCAGTGAGGCACAAGAGACAGAATCATAGTCTTATTTGAATTTTTTATGACATCAGTTGAGAAGAACTTGATAGCGGTTCTGTTATATATATGTGCACTGTGTCATAATTGAATTACAGGGTTCAATTATGCAGCCATGTGCTGTAAGTCTGCTTTTTGTGAGATGACCTTGATTGCTTTGGTCTGAGAAATGTGAAAAAGGAAAAATAAAAAAGGAGTTTTGGTGTTGCACTTACAGTACTAGCTGTCAGTGTCTCTGTCTTAGACTTAAAAGGTTCCATAGCTTGTCTAGCACTTTAAATGAAGACACATTTCATAATATAAAACACTGACAAAAACTACTCCATTGGAACAATCAAGAAGGGAGAAACATGAAGATGTGGAGCTTGTCATGAATTCCATACCACCACACTACCACATGCACATTGTCATCTAGATCTAATCCTCCTCTAGTGTGTTACTTTGAAGACAGTGGAGAAAGTGTTAAAACACACAAACTAAACAGAGAGGGGGTGAGTGAGTGTTTAATATATGCATAATTGTTAGAAGTGAGCTTCAAAGGTTAAGTGATTTACTGAGAGGTTGAAGACTGGCTGTACTTCATCTCAGCTTTTCAAGTAACATAAATAATAATTCATTGTTAATTACATTATGACTACTTGGGTTGCCCATGTTATCTGCTTTATATATCACAGTAAAAGGTTCAATCATTGAAAGACATATTGCAAAAGGCCGCACAGTTTCATTCTTGAGGAACAATACTCTATAATATGTCTATTGCAGATCCTCAGCAACATTTTTTTTATGTTTAGCGTCATTTTGAGCAGAGAAAATGTTGGCTCATAGCTCACAATGAATGTGTGAGGCTGAAATACACAAAGCTGTGTAGTATAGTTAGCCTTTAAAAATGTGTGCACAGTCTTTGTGTTGGGAGCTTCAGGTTTTCATGCAAGAATTAGTCAAACACTAATTCCCATCTTCTAATAAATGCTTAGTTGAGCTGCTTTTTTGTTAATAGATGCAACACTTCTCAGTCAATTCAGAATGCCCCTGTAAACTGTAGGTGTTTTGCTGTTCCACAGAAATTGAGTTAACATTAGTTGGTGATGGAATTAATTATAAATTACTTTCTAAATAACCTCATTCTATTTGGACTGTTCTTAAACATAGTGGGTTAATTTGGTAGAAGAGGTCCTTGTGAAAATGATAATCTGTCCTTCAACCTAGCAACTAATTAATGATTTGTCACACCTGGCATTGTTCATTGCAAATTATCTGCTTTGGGAAGGCTATTTTGGCAAACAAAAATATAGATCAATATTTAAAAGTAGACAAGATGACAAATTTACAGCAGTTTACCAAAGGGCAAGATAATTATAATACAAATAATTCATTGATTACACGGTGGTGTCACTCTGGACATGTTAACGTCAAAATCTCCACTTGCTGCAGGGATATCGAACTGTTGGCCGTAAGTTTACGTCCCTACTATTTGCCCAGAGAGTTTGGACATGTCATTGTTGTTATTGTATACATTCCTCCTCGGGCAGACGTGGAGTCAGCGAGTGACATCATCCATTCCGCTGTTGCTAAGTTACAAACGCAGCACCCTGAGGCGCTTGTGCTAATCGCTGGAGACTTTAACCATGTGACGCTGGACAAAACATTGCCTGCATTCACCCAGTATGTGGACTGTAACACCCGGGGAAATAAGACTATTGATTTACTGTATGCAAACGTTAAAGACGCATACAGTGCCACCCCGCTGCCTGCGCTTGGGAAAGGAGATCATAACCTGGTTCTGCTTCAGCCTCACTATAAACCAAAAGTTAGAGTCCTACCTACAACCACACGATCATTCAGGAAGTGGACCCTGGAGGCTGAGAATACTCTGAGAGAACTTTTTGGAACTACAGACTGGGATATCCTGCAGGGATCTCATAATGAGAACATTGAGGAAGTTGTTGACTGTTGTTATCTAATCAATGACTTTGTTAAATGGTCCGACTCAAACCACCTACACCTGAACACCAGCAAAACCAAGGAGCTGGTGGTGGATTTTAGGAGGCCCAGACCCCTCATAGACCCAGTGATCATCAAAGGTGACTGTGTGCAGATGGTGCAGACCTATAAATATCTGGGAGTGCAGCTGGATGATAAATTAGACTGGACTGCCAATACTGATGCGCTGTGCAAGAAAGGACAAAGCCGGTTATACTTCCTTAGAAGGCTGGCTTCCTTCAACATCTGCAATAAGATGCTGCAGATGTTCTATCAAACAGTTGTGGCGAGCGCCCTCTTCTACGCAGTGGTGTGCTGGGGAGGCAGCATTAAGAGGAAAGACGCCTCACGCCTGGACAAACTGGTGAGGAAGGCAGGCTCTATTGTTGGCATGGAGCTGGACAGTTTAACATCTGTGGCAGAGCGAAGGGCGCTCAGCAGGCTCCTATCAATTATGGAGAATCCACTGCATCCATTAAATAATGTCATCTCCAGACAGAAGAGCAGCTTTAGCGACAGACTGCTGTCACTGTCCTGCTCCACAGACAGATTGAGGAGATCGTTCCTCCCCCAAACTATGCGACTCTTTAATTCCACCAGGGGGGGTAAACGTTAATATTTAACATTATACATAGTTATTGTCTGTTTTTTTCACCTGTATTATTATCATTCTTTAATTTAATATTATTTATTGTATCAGTATGCTGCTGCTGAAGAATGTGAATTTCCCATTGGGATTAATAAAGTATCTATCTATCTATCTATCTATCTATCTATCTATCTATCTATCTATCTATCTATCTAAATACTGCAATTTGAGACCTTAGATTAATTCTGAATCCACACTCTTTACACAAATAGAGGTAAACAAGCAATATTCTACATTTAAGCAATGAGTTTAAAGCTTGAACTGACCCCTGAATAAAGACTGGTTGCAATTAAAACATGAACCCAACAAGGATTTCCAGGACTGTTAGTGAGTACTGTTGTTTTCCTGGATCTTTACTTTAATGGCAAGTTTTCACAATAAGCAATGTCTAAATCAGAAGCTGATTTGTGTGCTTTATTAGACTCAATTTAATTAAGGAAGGACAAATTTAATCTCTTTAGAATAAATTATTGAACCCAGGATATCTATTTTAAAGCAAATTAGAAGTACTGAATTAGTCTTGGTATCCAAAACATTAAAGTATTTTACAAAATATACATATGGGAACACTTTTACAACTTTGAAAGCATTAAGATACTTTTATTCTACACCTTGTCTCTAGCTGCATTGAAATGTTAAATATTTGACTGTTTTTACTTTTTTTTGAAAAGGAATGAATGAATTTGTTGTATTCAGTTAAATTTAATGAAATAGTGAATGCATAAATTATGGATCACTTGTTTATATCCATACATTTTAATGGAACGCCAGCTTTCGTACCAGCAAATAAGCAACATCCCAGATCAGAATTATGTTCATAGACAACTCATGTCTCACCAGACAAAACCCCACTTTACTATTACTGTACAATGAATGAAAAACCACTGAAGGATTATCTGGGGTTTACAACACACCAAGTTTAAGATGTAATAATGAAGCCTTGTAGAATAATAAGAGTTCTTAAATAACTTGCCAATCTGCCTCTGAAGTGTCACAGAACATATCTTAAAACAGGCTCTAAAAAACAAATACATTTGTTTGAGATATGACTTTCCTAGTGCACAGTTTATGATCATTTGCTAATCTGATTATTTCCTTTTAAATTAATATTAGCACTTAAGACAATCCGACACATATCATGGATCAAAAGATCTGCCCGTTGGTGAGTTAGGTACTCAGCATAATAAAGAAAAACATACTGAGATTTGAGTTTCTAGTCTCGATTTTGCAAGACATACAATTCACGCTTTGCTGCCTTTGATATACTTGCCAGTGCCTAATCATTAGAATTTTAAATAATTTATTTACAGCATATGCACAATTTAAAATATCTTGCATGCAGTATTATAAATGCATTTAGCCTGTGTGTCTATTTCATAATAATCAGAAATTCAATCTCAAGGTCATAATAACAGTTATTTAATTCACCCACAAAATATACTTAATTGTAATGATTTTCTGGGCTGCCGAGTTTTATTAATGGTTCAGTCTGTTCTGTATGCAATTTAATATGTGAACCGCATCTTGATTTTGTGGTGTAGATTTGAAATAGCTTTTTATTAATTACAGATTGTGTGGATTAGGAAGTGGACTATAAATGTAAGGTTGCAAGTCCAATCCCTACTGCTAACTCACTGTATGACCCCTGGTAATCAGATGATCAATCTGTGCCTCAAATACAAGAAAAATACAGTATGTAGCTAAAGTATCCTGATCTTTTAAGTAATAAAATAGCATGCCATTGTCAAACCCAGTATAATGAAATTCAGGGTCACTGGACACCTCAGCAGCACTAGGCATAAGGCAGGAATAAGGCAACAATCCATTACTAGGCACCTTTGCACAGAGACACACACACACACACATATAGTCAATTAAGCTAACATATAATACAGGAAGAAGGTGCTGTTCTGAATTCTGAACTTTGTTAATTTTTACTGGCTTTACAAAATTTTTTTTTGAGCAGTCAGGTGTAAATTCTTGTTTTGAATTTGAGGATAATGAATATTTGATTATTTTTGTTTTTAATTATTGTTATGATGTTTATGAAAATAATTTTTTATTTTAGATTTACTACATAGCCATTTAGTTTTTGTTACAACTGCCCTCATTTTGAGTATTATTATTTAAGGACGCAGTTGACATCATCAGAAAGTTACTTCGAGTGATGTCATCAACAAAATGATTTGTAAGCTGACCGTGCAAAGTACTCATTATGCAAGTATCTGAATTCCCTCTGTACTATTAATATGTATTTATGTTTTTTTGATTTACACCAAACAATTTAATGACTATTTCCGACAACAACTTTGGTTTATGTGTTAACTTTTGACAAAACAGAGGCTAGATTTTCTGGTATTGATCAGAAAAAATTACATCTTCTGACCTGTATTAATCTGCTCTAATGGCCTAAAGTTTTTCATCTCTTGGCTGTACAAGTGCAAACCAAGCACATATAGGGACCAAGCACTCCTACACCACTATGCTGTTCAATCTCCTTATCTCATTTTATGGTTCATTCATGTTTTTGTTTTCCACATTCTTATTCTTAGGGAGTAAAAATCTGCAATATATCATCCAAATGCTTTGTAACCCATTCCCATTTCATTCCAAATCTTTTATTTAAAAATATACTTTATGACATACAGACATGAGCGTAAATGGGACCAAGTTCGATAATCTACTGCTGACCTCTTTGTTATTTTTATCTCTTTATTAATTGGCAGCTGGCTACGAAAACAAGAAGCAACTAAAAACAGAGAAAGAAAATGTTGAAGTCTTAAAGAAATAATTAGAAGAGAAGAGAATGAATATGTTTAAGAAGCAATCAGGGGTTAGAAATCTTCTAATTAACAAATTGAGTGGGTACAAAAACCTGCTGCCACTGCTTTCCTCCAGGACTGACCCTGGGAACCCCTGCCATAGTTGGTAGACAGAGAAGGAGGCAACTAAAATCTACATCTCTAGAGGGTACCCACAAACAGGAGTACAATTGCAAGAGATTGAGTTTGAGGTAGACAAGATGGAGGTTTGCATTATTCTTCTAGGTGACTAGAGGGCAGGTAACAAGATGCCAACATTACTTGAGTAGAAATCAGTGTTCAGTCATAATTTGGGGGGGGGGGTCCAGACAGCACTTCACAAATGGTTACTCAGTGATTTCCAAACCGTTTCCAGGCAGAATCTATTGGGGAAATGACTGTCACGGAGAAAAGGAAGCTTGACCTTAGATCTTATACTTTGTTTAATTAATCCTTTTAATTTGAGTATTTTAGAACATTTTTTTGGCATTTTCTGCCTGGTTGAAGTGATGACCAAGAGGTGATCTGTCACATTACTTTAGGCTAGTTAACAAAATGTAGTTTAAATTATTTTGCTAGAAATACCTGTAATGAGTGACAATTACATCTACAGTACATGAAAATATGCTTTTAGTCTTAACTTTGACACTTAGTTTACTTTCAAAAACTACTAAGCCAAGTGTTGTTTTTCTTCTTTTCTCTCTACTAATATGGAAAACAGTGAGTTTAAAAATAATTTGTATCATTATTTCCCAGCTTGGCTGATATGTTTTAATCAGAATGCTGTGAGGTGAAATTGCTTCGCACAGGGAGATTTATTTAAATCAAAAGAACTACATTACAGAAGTAATTGCACTCAGTTGCAGCTTTATTTCCTAATTCTTAACATCCTATTGGTTTTCATTAATCCGGTAAGGGAAAAAGCTGCTCATCTACACATGATCATTTTAAAGACAAATTGAACTATTTATGGTAGATGTTGAGTTACAGTATAATGTGTAATAGACTATAAATACATTCAAAACAGATTTGGATAAAACCTAAAACCTTCTTAAACTTACCGAAAGAACATGACATAAATAAAATAAAAAATATTTCAGCTTACTATTACAATTTTTGTTTAGTTTACTGAACTAAAAACTAAATTGCTTGATCTTTTCCTTTATACATTCATTTACAGAAGCAGATCTGTCCTACTTGTTAAGCCTACAGTACTTTTGAGCCAAACATAATTTGATTACACAATATTTTACTTAAGTACAATTCTGTACAATAACTTTCAATGGTATGTATTGTAAACTTTTCACTTATCTTAGATTTTAAAAGAAATATGTTATTTAAAAATTGGTAGGTTTCTGACTTGTTCTTCTACGTTTTTTCACAATAAAAGAAAAGTGATATGTAAATATTCAATAACAAGTGACAAAAACTCAATCAATCTGCATTATGAAAGCACATTAAAAGGAATCAACTGCTTCCCAAAGTATCCAAATGTATTGTAGTATATGCAGCTGTATAATCAACCGAACAGAAGATGACTTGGTTCTTATTGTACTGTCAACAAATTCAACCACTTCTTCATTTAACATGCAAAGCTACTTTATATATCATCTGTTTTACAAGTTATTTCTTTACAGTAAGTTAACCATAAATTGGGAGTATATTGTGTATGGTTTAGTTAACAATAAATATACTTTAAAATATACTTGATATTTATGAAGGAATGTGGATAATGTATACTCAACTTGAAGGCTGTATTATGTTTTCTGACATCAAATGTTTCACAATTGTGGTCAATTTGTGCTTTGGGGCTGTAGCTGTATATTGACTGATTTCAAACAGTGTCTTGTCCACATCCTTCAGCATTACACATATCTTTCTGCCACATCTGTCACTGGATACAGGTATCTACTGAATATAAATATTAAATGCAAGATTAAATATAGTTAGTTTCCAGTTTATTAAGTACACCTGTTTCTCTTCCGGCCATCACATGGCTGCAACTCAATTTATATAGCATGCTACCTTACGTTTAATCAACCATTAGAAAGGGTGTAATCTGTGTGACTTTAACCATAATATAACTGTTGGTGACAGATGTGGTAATTCCAACATTTCACTGTCATATCATAGAGTCTTAAACATGTTTGTAGGGGTGCAAGAACTACAAAAAGTCACACTAAGCAGACCAGGATATTCACTGACCTGCCCAGAGTAGCCTTTCCAGCCAGCTCCATCTACTACTAGTATGCTTTCATCTGTTTAGGTCCAAACATGGGAAAAACTTGTTTATATGGTTCAGAATATACTTAGTGTTCCAAAATGCTTTAAAAGAGGAAGAAACCAAGAAAAAATGGCTTGTGACCAAGAAAAAAAAAAAGTGATTCTTTATAAATGAAAAATATTTATTTAAGAAAAACTAATAACAAATGAGTGTTCAAAAAAGCAATAAGGAGTTGCCTAAAAGGCAATCCTTGAGCGAGCAAGTCTCACAATACTAAACAGTAAATGAAAATCCATGAGATATAATGCTCACACAAAATGACTCCAAGTAGACTTTAATGAAAACGCTGCTGAGGCCTCTTCCCAGGCATACTAAAAGATGGGTGACAGCAACAGTGTCATCAGGGTGACTCTGTATTTTGAAGAACCACCCAAAAAACACAAGGATCATTAGAATGTTTAAATTTCCATTACGTAATTAATAAATAAAAACATAACAGAAATAACAAAAATGTGAAAATAATATTTCAAAAGTATCAAAACAACAATAAATGAACAAATAAATACTGTATTTTTCGCACCATAAGACGCACTTTTTTTTCCCCAAAAGAAGGTTGGAAATGTCTATGCGTCTTATGGAGCGTATATTGCGTCACAGACCATGATGTGCATTACCTGACAAAAGTCGACATCCAGGGGTAGAGGGCGACAAAACTCACTGTTACATTACAGGCATTCACTCTGTGCTTGGAGGAATGTTAGACTTATTGACTCAGCATCTAATCCTTGCATGTGTGTGAGTTGCGAAATGTAAACAAATGTAAACAATGGTAAGATGGCATCGATATCTCACAAGGGAGCGAAGCGAGTGCAGAAAACAAATGTTTTGCGCATTATCACTGAGTCGGACTTTTGTTGAGTGATCAGGAGATCGAACAAGAGAGTGAGGAACTGGCATCAGCTGATCGGGACACCAGCTGATGCCGCCCCAGCTGAGCGCATTCGTGCACCTATGGCAAGGTTTGTGTGGGTGGAATACCTAGACATTGATCCGTGGGAGCCAAACTGGCTACCGGACTTCACAAGACAGTATGGCTTGCTGTTGGACTCGACAGATTACCAGCCACTGAACTACTTCAGGCTGTTCTTTCCTGAAGCTGCCTTTCAGCTACTGTCAGATGACACAAACAGGTATGCAGAGCAATTTTTTGAATCGAGGGCTGTGCTTGCACCGCATTCTCGTTTTTCAAACTGGAAACCCACAACAAAATACAAGATGAAGGGCTTTGTGGCATTACAAATATAGATGGGACTAGACTGGCGATATAACTTCAGGGAGCATTGGTGCTTTGTCCCCTGGTGGCTTTGGACAGGTTATGTCTTGTGATGATAGATACGTGCTCCTGCAAAGTGATTGTGAGCAACTGAGCTTCATAAATTCTGACACTAGCGATGAGGAGTTCTTGGGGTTTCCATAAAACTAGAAGAGTGCTTGAACCTTAAAGTCTCTCCTTATTTGTTAATGACAGTGATGATGTTTCTTAATACCACAGTTGAATTTACATGGTTGAAATATTATTCTGCTATATTTTATTAAACATATTAGTACACCATTTGGTTCAGAATATTTTTCTTCTTGTTTTCCTCCTCTAAACCTAGGTGTGTCTAATGGTCAGGTGCGTCTTATAGTGCAATAAATACGGTACAAGGCAAGGGAGAAACCACTGGCTGAAACACAACACTGAGAAGCTGCTGCACTCCTCTGGAGTTTAGAGAAAATAGTACAATAAACAAAAAAAAGACAATGTCACATTATTCTGCTTCTAGTTATGAGTTATGTCATCTGCATTTGCTGATCTTGTCGACAGAGTATGTTAATTTAAATGACTGAAAATCTCTGCCCATGTCACATTTAATGACTACATGCTGACTTTCCAGCAGATTTGTCCTCGCCCCTTTTCCTTGTAGTCAATAACATTCTGCCTGATAGAGGCGGAGCTGTACAAGGGTTGACAGGTACAGCGAGGTCAGTCGCAGTCTCTGTCCATTTATATTTTCCATTTTTTTTAGTACGTTAAACACAAGCCTTCAGGAGATCAAGCGTTTCTTCTGTTTTCAAAGTCCAGAACACATATTGTATGTTCCTGATTCTTCATGCACACAAAGCACACCCCTACAACTAAAGACAAAACCAAACCTGTTTGATTCTATTGGAGCGAGTCACAAACTAGTTGGAATGAGTTGTTGGGTATGTGACATTAGGCAATCAATATTCATGGGAGCTTGCTGCCAAATGCCTTCATCTCACTAAGATTATATAAATAATTAAAGGCCACAACTGAAAATCATTTGAAAAGTCGCGTAATGAGGCATGGGCCTAAGCAGCAGATCTCTGGGAGAAAATGCATTGTTAAGAGAAGTCAGAGAAGATTGGACAGATGTTATTTGTGTATTTGAGGCCTTTCTGTTAACTTGAATACAACTCTTTTACGCAGTGTTATACAGAAGGATGTCTTGGAATATACATGATTGACCTTAGCAGGCAGGCTACAGCAACAGAAGGCTGTGCCAGTTTTAATTCTTGACAGCTATAAACAGAATAGTGAAGACTGGGAAAATGTTGCCAGCTCTGGCAAATTGAGATTTCTGCTGCAACATGCAGACATTAGGCATAGAATGTGGCATAAACAGCATGAATCCATTAGTGCAACCTGTCTTGTTTAAAAAAAATTGGTTTGGAGTATATTTTCTTGGTACTGTACATTACACTTTTTATTATTACATGCCAAAGCATACCCGAGCATTGTGGCTGACTCATGCATCACTTTTTGGCTGCAGTGTACTTCAAATCGTACATCCATTAAGAACACACATCTCAAATTGTTTCTATGAACTTTGCAATGACTTACATTTACCCCAGTAGCCTAAACAGTCTCCAGATCTCATTCCAATAGAGTGGAATGGGAAGATCACCACTTAAATATTGACATGACCTCAATGATTCCATTAAGTCAAGGCCAAGAGCCTTAAGGAATGACACAACATTGTCAAATCCCTACCTTGGTAATTTGAAGCTGTTCTGGAGTGTGAATGTGTTTGTGTGTTAATGTATATATGCACACATACCTGTACATTAATAAAATTATGCACAAGCACTACAAGTATTTGGTGAATAAGCTGCAAAGAAATAAAAATTAAGCAGCTGGGCCGGTCTTGCAATTCCCTGGCAAATATACAGATTAATGTAGTGAGTCACTGCAGTGAATTTCACCCTCTGCATCCTAAAATCAATACACATTTCTTACAAAAGATGGAAAGAGGCAGCCTAGTTTAAAGAGATGCCTGTCTTGGAAAGCTGTTTAACTGTGAGGGTGATTTTTATTTTTTACACAGTCACAATCACTGACATCTTCTGTGAGAATTAGCATGTTCTTTTAACATTAAAAAACTGTAAAACACAATAGAAGTAACAACTAGATTAAAAACTAGAAAGTTTGAGAAGTGTTTATATTGTATAACTGCAGTATAAAGCTTTGATACAAATGTTACACTCTGTAATATTTGATCCTTAACTGGAAATGAGTGGGTGTAGAAAAGAAATGTCTAGATGGATATTTGCACAAAAACAACCTAATTAACTTAAATCTCACCCTGCAATAGTTCAAATGCTTAAGACACACACACAAAAAAAAATTAAAAACGAAAAAGAATTTGACAATGAAGACCAAGAACTTAGCCAAAAACACCAAAACCATGAAATTTTGTTCATATTTAAATAAAAAACAATTAATAATGTTTAATGCCAAGACTGAAAAATCAGAAACAAAATCAGCATTTAAAAAAAGCCATTAGAATAATTACATTTGTTTCTACTTTAGACCCAGAAAATTGACATTTTGCCACCCATTTTTATTGCCTAGAGTGTCCTGGTACTGGACACTATGAAGCTATAATAAAATAAGTTCAAAACATCACCAGTTGGTTAAAATAAAAGCAGACAATCTGCTTTTTCCATCCTTAACAACCACACTTTTATTTTATAAGCACATTTTCAAATAATAGAACAAAAAATTGAAAGAACAGTTAAATCATATTTTAATCATTACCTGATGTAACTCTGCCAGGTGCTGTTTTCATATCACCTCTCCACATGTACAAACAAGCATGCACCACTCAACTGCTAGGGCTTTTTTGAGTGACTCTGATGGGAAATTGGAAAGAAAAGCCTTTTTAACTCAGAAATTAGATTGAAATAGAGCTGTACTGAGTACTTTAGCTATTCTTTGTAATTATGTACACATTCTTCTCTGATTAAAGATAGAATATTCATGAAAACTGTTTTCAACTATTCACAAGACAAAGCTTCCAAATATTTGAGATAGTTAACAAAATATGACCACACCATTGCATGAATCATAAAAGGAGTTTTCCTTATCACGTCTTGGATTAAAATGTGTTGCAAGATGAGACACTCTGATTTATATTTGTAATGCCAGACATTAAAAACTTGAAATGGTCCAAAAATCTGCAACATGGACGCCCACAGCCTATCTTCTTCTCCAAACTACTGTAGCTGTCCGCCTTCTTTACCAAACTGACCGCCCCAAGCTGCCTACTGGCAAGATGTTTTATGAAGCTGACCGGGAAACGCATGTTTACTTCAAATACAAAATAAAAGATTTTTTTTCTCAAGACTAATAAACTTTTTACAGTATAATAAATAGTTTTTCTAAGTGACCTGCTTAACCTTAATTACAGTTAGAATGGAACTGCAAAAGTCACTAACCAAGAAAATTCCATTTATTAACCCCTGCCAAAATATTGGGACAAAAAAATGAGTGAAGACAAATGAACAAGGGTTCAAAACAAAAGCTGCTGCATCAAAATCTATCAACACATATCATGTGGGTGCTCCTTATTAACTAGGCAAGGTCCTATTGCTACTCAATGCCTACTGGCAACATGTAGGTGTGACACATGTAGAAATAAAGTAAAAAAATAAAATTCAACTTTATGTACCCTAAGTTCTTGTCAATAAGCCGCGGCTTATCTAAGGAAAAAAGTTGTGAAAATGAAAAAATAGAATATCGGCTTATACATAAGTCCGGCTTATACATCCATCGCGGGGGTTGCGTTCCAGAGCCACCCGCGAAATAAGAATATCCGCGAAGTAGAAACCATATGTTTATATGGTTATTTTTATATTGTCATGCTTGGGTCACAGATTTGCGCAGAAACACAGGAGGTTGTAGAGAGACAGGAACGTTTTTATTCAAACACTGCAAACAAACATTTGTCTCTTTTTCAAAAGTTTAAACTGTGCTCCATGACAAGACAGAGATGACAGTTCCGTCTCACAATTAAAAGAATGCAAACATATCTTCCTCTTCAAAGGAGTGAAGCAAACAAATCAATATGTCTGTTTGGCTTTTAAGTATGCGAAGCACCGCGGCACAAAGCTGTTGAATGCGGCAGCTCACACCCCCTCCGTCAGGAGCAGACAAAGAGAGAGAGAGGGAGAGTTTGTTTTTCAGTCAAAAATCAATACGTGCCCTTCGAGCTTTTAAGTATGCGAAGCACTGTGCAGCATGTCTTTTCAGGAATCAGCTTTACAAAAGATAGCAACGTGAAGATAATCTTTCAGCATTTTTAGACGAGCGTCCGTATCGTCTAGGTGTGCAAACAGCCCCCCTGCTCAATCCCCATACGTCAGGATCACAGATAGTCAGCGCAAGAGAGAGAGAACAGTAAGCCGGGTAGCTTCTCAGCCATCTGCCAATAGCGTCCCTTGTATGAAATCAACTGGGCAAACCAACTGAGGAAGCATGTACCAGAAATTAAAAGACCCATTGTCCGCAGAAATCCGCGATATATATTTAAATATGCTTACATATAAAATCACAATTTAAATGACCGCTACGCGCTCGTGTTGACTCGGCGACGCCCAGAGCAGAAAGAACGCGCTCCGGCCGCTCCAACCGCGCCATGCGGGGAGTGAGAGAGACGGCAATATCTCACACTCTCTCCCCCCTTAAAGAAATTAAATGGGCGCGAGTGAGACCACTGACCTCCCTCCCTTCTATTAGTTATAGGTTATAGTACGTTCGGCTTATCCATGAGTCCGGCTTATCTATGATACGATTTTATTTTAAAAATTCGTATGATTTTTGGTCTCCGGCTAATACATGAGTCCGGCTTATAGACAAGAACTTAGGGTAATTTGATCTCTCCAGTGTTTTCAATACTATCCAGTCATCTCTGTTAAGATCAGAAATATGCAGTTGGGTGGCTCTATGGTGTCTTGGATAATGGAATATCTGTCTGCCAGACCACAGTTTGCGAGACTCAAGTACTGTGTTTCTGATATGCCACACTGGAGCACCACAAGGAACAGTCCTGTCTCATTTTCTATTCACTCTGTATACCTCAGATTTATAAATATAAATCTCACATAATAAATATAATTCACTAAGGCATGCAAGACACCATGGAGCACGCAAGACAGAGCCAGAGCCACACCCGCCAACTCACAGAGACCCGCCCACCAACTCTAAGAGCATGGGATACCCCTCGCAAACTGTTTTACACGCTGCATACAGCAATTCACATCTGCAACAAACAAACTATTTTACACGCTGCATACAGCAATTCACATCTGCGACAAACATGTTTCTTCTTAGATGGTCCTGCCCTGTCCTCCCTCGCTCTCGAAGCATACATACTGCCTGGTCATGTGCCCGCTCGCAAGAGCTCACCAAACACCGCCCCAGTCGATTTCGTCTCTGCTACAGTCCACATGCATCTCTCAGCCATGTTGACTTTTCATTGTTCTTTTCAGTTCCGGCTGCTTTTGTATATATAATCCACCACGTCGCCCGACCATGGAATACAAATGACAGAGCCACGCCCTTCAATTCTAACCCTCCTTCCGCGTCATGGGGAATTTCCCCGCCCTCCCATATCCACTTACGCTTTCGAGGCACTCCTTGCTCTTCTGCCCGCCCCCAACACCTCACCAAACACATCCTCACTGTCTTTGATCTGTGCTACAGTCCACATGCAGCTGTGAGCCACGTTGACTGTTCATTTGACTACCATGGCCACCGCTTCAAATGTATTTCATGGAAACAACACTTCTTTCAATGTTATAGAAATTCCTGCATCAAGTAACTGTTTATTTCTATCAGTCGTTTTTTTCTGGAAAAATGTCCTCGACGAAACTGTTGCTCTCGAACTTCGCAACATGGCTATAACCTTTGTTTGCCAACATTGGGATAACTTTGGCGACGTGCTGTCCGTTGTTCTTAGTCTTCAAAACTTTTAAGGAACATTGAAATATCTTCGTAGTACATGTTTAATTATTCTATCCGTCTATCCTTCCAGTGTCGCGTCAGCACCAGCAAGAATACAGCGCAATGCAGGAACAATCCGTGAACTAGCTAGTGCTGCGGCACCTTGTCCTCACATGTTTCATTATTAACAATACAGATTATTTAAATGAAGTTAAAGTTTTATCTGTATAATATAATCAACATATTTTGCTGCATTTCATCTTAAAAATGATATCGTCATCATATGTAAATACGCGCTTTATAAAGTGGCACAGGTTGTGCAATATTATAACTGTAGTGCAAGTTTACAGTGAGGTAATTGTACTTATAAGTACAAACAGTTCTACAAGGAGCACTTGATGGACTGATTGAGTGCGTTTATAGTTCTTGGGATGAAACGTTTTCTAAACCGCGAAGTCCGTACAGGAAGGTCAATGAAGCGTTTTGCCGTGGCTGGGGCAGCGTCTGCTTCATGCTGCATACTGCTAATTCTCTTTCCAATCAGCTGCTGCTGTGATTCCCCACTCACATACAGTGATATAAATACTCCGAGTGGTGCGGTGAGAGTAATATGGAAAAAGATGATCCGCTGTGGCAACCCTTAACAGGAGCAGCTGAAAGAAGAAGAAGATGCAGTGAGCGTAACAACACTAAAGCAGTTATGGTATTTGGAATACTATGGCTATTCCCTGGACCATTATAGTGCTACAGGTTAATTACAATCAGATGCATTACACTAATAAACAATATGCAGTTAATTTCAGTGTATTTATAAAGCCGCGTCAGGAATGTGGGTCTAAGAAAGAAAAGGTAACCACACAGGAACAGTAGCACTGTTTTGACGCTGGGTGCCGCCAGTCTGCAAAACCGAGCGGAGAAATTGCATACGCCAGGGTATGAGGTACCGTGGAAATGTGCGTGGCTTTACGCCAAGTTTAGGTTTCATACATCACGATTTGAGCGTGAAAATGTTCGTACGCAACATTTCTGTGTGTACGCACCGTTTATACCTGAGGCCCCTGGTGTTTCCTGTTTTGCTATATGGTTGCAAGAAATGGATGCTATCCAGTGACCTGAGAAGAAGACTGGACTCCTTCGGTACTGTGTCTATTAGGAGAATCCTTGGGTATCATCAGTTTGACTTTGTGTCAAATGAGCAGTTGCTCACGGTTTCCCAAATGAAGCACACTACCTGCATTATGAGGGAGCGTCAGTTACAGCACTACAGCCATGTGGTGCAATTCCCCAGTGATGCTCCAACTCGTAGGATCCTCATTGTTGAGGGCCCGATTGGCTTGACCAGGCCAAGGGGATGCCCGTGTAACACCTGGCTGGCAGATAGATGGTCATTTCCGGAGGGTGGGACTGGACCGTGTGTCTGCTAGGGGTTTGCCAACCAGCATCCCAAGCTGTTTTGTCATGTGGTGTGTGGGGCAATGTGCTGTACCACTGCATGCCCCCCAACCTGACCTTACCTGTCATGACACTTGCAGAAATTCTCTTATGACTCTGTACTTATGGGGTGTGTTGATAAGGGGGAAATTATGCCTCACTATGACTGTGATTGCAAAGTCAGAAGTTTTTTTTTTCTAACAGACTGCTAGCAGACTGCTCAAGAATGCGGGGCTTTGAAAATTTCTAGTATTGTGGCTGAGCCATCATGTAAAACCACCAGGTGGTGCCATGAAAGCTTGAAGTGGAGTAAGGAGCATTTGAGCTTCTACCAGAAAAACAGCAGTTTTAAATCTTGATCAAGGATCAGCAACAATCTTTTTACACCCAAAAAATTTTAATTGAACAACGTTTAGACTTTTATTGATTTTAATTCATTATTATACTGTAGTTTGTAAACATCATGTGTGTTTTATTCAAACAATGAAACTCCAAAATAAATTTTTTTAGAAAATAACGAACTAATAATTGTATAATTTGTTTATATATATATATATATATATATATATATATATATATATATATATATATATATATATATTTAAATATTCAAAAGGGAAGCTAATTGCTGTAAGTGTCTTGAGCATGGGAAAGGCGCTATATAAATATATTATTATTATTAACTAAAATAAAATTTGTTGCATTATTTTGCAAAAGTATTTCATTCTTTTACAATGATTATTGCAATATTTTACAAAGATATTGATCTGCTGGTATCATCGTGCCTGTGTGCATGTCTTTCTTTCAGTGACAGTACATGCATAATGTCTAATCAAGTGAAAATACAGACCAGTTGTTTGACAGACAGAAAAAACATATGACTTGGCTGCCCCAGTCACAGTGAGACATTATGCTAATGATTTGCTGTTGGTATAAAGGAGCCCCAGTAGCGTTTCTTGACACATTTCTGCTGAATTCTGCATTGGATGAAAGTCCTCAGTATTAGTGTGTCAAGAGGGTGAATGTTAAGGGTAGTTCATAATGGCACTCAGTTTTTTTTTTTTTATTTTCTTCTTCACTACTACCTCAAGGGGGTCCAGAGTGCATCCTATAACTAAGGTTACCTTTATAATTAGTCTGTTGATGCTACCAGCCCAGCACACCACAGTGTAGAAAATCGCACTGGCCATCATAGAGTTATAGAAGATGTGAAGGATGTCACTTCCCACATTAAAGAAATGCAGTCTCTTAAGAAAAAAAGCCTGCTCTGCCCTTCCTTATATAGTTCCTCTGTATTCTGAGGCCAGTCTAACCTGTCATTATTGTGGTCCCCCATGTACTTGTAGGAGTGGAGCACCTCTACATTTACCTTTTTGTAAACATATATGTTTATTCATACACATGACGAGGAACAAATTTTGGCCATTTCAGGGTCACAGGGAGCCAGTGGTTATCACTGCAGCACTTTGCATGCAAAGCAGGAAGCAACTGTAGTAGACGGCATGCCAGCCTTCGGCAGGGAACAATTGTACACCCATGCACAAAAGACTGTGCTGTTTGCAATCCACTAACAGAGACCTTTAAATAAAATATCAGTTAATTTTGAATTGCACTATTTGCTATATGTACTATTTCGAAACAGGGTGATCAGATGGCACAGCAGCTAGTATTAATACCTCAAATGTTTGGGGGCTCAGGTTTAATTCTTAGTCTTGTAACAGTTGTTGTGGGTTGATTGTGATACATAAATGCATTCAGTGACATACATGAGTGCCTTTCTCAATTAATAAACTTTCAATGCATTACAAAAATCTGCAGATGAAAAAATGTAATAAGACATTTAGTTATATCTGACAGCACATGCTTTCATGAAATATATCCACCAGTTATAACTTTCTCTCTTTTCTCCTCTGCAGATAATCAGAAGGAAGTCTCACCTGATGATCTCACTTCTGGTCCAGATGCTCTTGACCTCACTTCCTGTTCCGACTCACCTGACCTCACTTCCTGTTTTGTTCACTACAATTCAGTTATGCATTGAGCTTGGTCTGAAAAGACATTATTTTCACATCTTTCATTGACTGTTTTTCAAATATATGTGGTAGCTACCCCAAATCTTTTTTTCTTGTTTTGTGATTTCTTCATAGTCCGTAACTTTTGACTGTTCCAGAGGAACAGTCAAAAAATTACAAGCATGCTGAATTGGAAATTCTCAAACCTTGAAATATCAGACTAGAATCAAATATGTGACAAACAAAAGAAAGAGATCCTTATTTAAAATATGTTAATCAATAAAACAATCAGATTAAAAATGACACTGTGATGTTTGTTTTTGTAAATTTAGTAAAAAAAATCTTTTTGCATTCAAGTGTCCTTATCACAATTGGATTGCATGATTAGCATGAAACAATTAAAGGTTAATCGTCTTTTTTAAATTACTGTTATTACTGAATCATTCATCTTGTTCACTTGTAGTATTTTTGGAAATATTCTGCCATATTCATTATATTTATAGCGTGGCAAGCAATGGCTTGTCATGTGCCCTGTAGTGCTGTACACAACTTAGACTTTTTGATGCAGTAAAATTTTCAGTATTCTAAGAGAATTAAAACAATTTTACATGTACGCAAATGACTTTAGCTGCAGATGGCAGCTCCTGTCGCACTTTATGAAACTGTTGTTACGCTTCTGCCTTTGTCCAGAAATGGCACCATTACCTTTATGACCTTAGTCTCGGGAAATCTTTCTACCATGGGACGACTGGGATCTTTTCCTGAATAAGGAGTGGCATTGCACATGTACTTAGTCAGCATGCCCGTGTTGATCAAACACTGGAAGCTCTGCAGTCTACTTTGACTTTACGCTTTAAGAAGATCAGTAAATATATATAGGTAAACAACATTTGATGTGGCTTTTATATAAATAACATATAAATGTTTTTCATTTAAAGACCATCACAAAACATAATCACAAACAGAACTTTGCGTGATACCTTGGCAAGCTCTATAAGCCCTGCTGTTTCGTTGAAGAACGTGCATGTGGCAGGTTCACTGGCAGGATGATGCCCAACCTCTTGCTGCATCCAAACAGTTCCATCTTTTGCCTTTATACCTGGTGCAGCTGCATTGTTCTTATGTGTGATTGGACGTTTCTTGTGGGGAGGGCTTCTGTTCTCTTTCTCTGATGTAGAACCCTCAGCCTAATCTGAGTTCACCTACTGTATATTATATAAGTACCATAAATTTACACTGGATGTTACAGACTTAAATCAAATGTTTTTTTTCCTATAATAGTAACAATAAGAGCAGCTCACTACTCAAAAAGGAAATTCTGGAAAACGCCGGAATCAAACTGGCATCCTCTTGATTATGAGTAGGCAGTTCTTACTGCTGCACCACCTAAGTGGTCATGTCAGCATTGTACCCTAACTTGATTTCTTTTTCTTCAGTTTTATTCTTGAATAAAAGCGCACTTGTTTTGTTATACGTGTACTTTTTGTGAAAGTGTTTATTTGATATTTGGACTTCAGTCTTGACACATTATACACTTCATGTCAAAATTTTGTCATTAGTACTATATCATGAAAAAATTTTCTGTTTTAGATATGTGTTCCAACATTTCTTGCCTCGCATTTCCTGTCATCCTACATTTACACAGATCGTTGTAGGCACGGAACACACATGAAATGCATGTGTTCCAAATGACAATATATTATTTACCCAATGCAAATCCACGCACCTTACACCCAGATAAACAGACTTCAGCTGGGAGAACTTTTTTCCTGAGTTGAGCTGCAGCCGTGGGTGGATGGGATAGCAGGCTGCTTATTGCTTGTGCTGATCGACATATTTACAAAACAAAAGGCGCTAATGGATAGTTGTGAAGGAATTTAAAGTGACCCAGGATTTACGAGTTTTTTTGTTGGTTTCAGGGATTCTAGTTTTAAAGAACAAGAAAAAAATACAACAAATGTAAAATATACCCACAAACTAAAATTCAGACAGCAACGATGCAGAGATTTCCTGATCCACATATGTGCAAGACTGTCTGTTTACTTAAATATGTAGGAAAACATTATTTTAAGATCTGTGAACTATAAACAAACAGATGGGTGAATATGATTAGAATTACATTCAAATAAATGGATTTTCTCAGACTGTAACTTATGATGACTGAAAGAGTAAATTAAGAATTTATAACAGCAAGCAACATGAGCTTTTATAGTTAAGTAAATCTAAGTGTCATCTGCACACTTTCAAGAATTTGAATGTGAATGTTCTAGACATATTAAAAAAAATTCTACTTTTTTCTCAGTTTCACCATTTGGGATGACCTATTTAACCTAAGGAGGCAGGCAAAGATTGGGAAATATTTGAAAATGACTCCTCTGTTTTTTCTGAAATCACAAAGGCAGGACCACATTTGTGGTGTACAATATGATAAGGGAACTACGTAGTTCAGTTATTCAATTGGAGTCAGTACAAACTGCATAGTACAGCATTCCTTTTGAATAGAGACAGAATTGGAGCATGAACTGTAAAAAATAACCAACCAAGGTTAAAACTGGTAAGACAAGATGTAGAAGTAGAGCCTAGGCTGTGAGACAAAAATCGTAAGAAGAGAAATGTATCAGGAATGTCAGAAATCAAAAATAATAAATAGAGCCAAAATTTTAGACATAAATCTTAGCCTTTTTTTGAGCATTTCTGGTTTTGAACGTTTTTCTAACCCTTGACTAAGTATTAGATTGTATCCACAGACTTGGAAAATGAATGTCTATGTTGCCGACTTAACAGTCATAGCATTGATAATGTCACTTAGGGCAAAATCTGGGAGACGTTGACCAGCAACCTGTAAATGCATCACGACTTACAGGTGCACAGAAGAGCAGCACCTATCTGGAAAACAAGATGGTGTTGTGGGAGAATGTTTATAAATACCACTAAAAAAGCATCAAATACAAAAAAAAAATGTGATGACCAGATACCTTGACTTCTGAAACTTCCAAAATTTAGTTTCAAAGTGATTGAGAAACCGAAAAATCTCCTGTCAAAACATCTGCCCATACTCCAACAAAGGAGTGAAGAGATCTGGATTCACTTCTAGTAGTCAGCCCGGATAAACTTGCTAACTAGGACTTATTTCATGGCCAGCCTAGGACACTGCAGCTCAGCTGCAACAGATCAACTTTGCCAGAAGTGGGTCTCCTAAAAGTTGTATTGGGAAATTATTAATGGCAGCTCAATTGCTCCTATTAGCAGATTAATTTCAAATCACAAAATCACAAATGCAGGGACAAAGTAAAACAAGGCAAAGGGAACAAGAACATTTTTTTTAAATATTGCACAGCAAATTAGGCACTAAAGATGGTTAAAATAAACATATTGTGCAAAAAAGATGACTTTACCCGTAAGATTCCTACTCATTTCTTTCTGCCATTACTGGTGAGAGACCCAGTAAAATGCCCAGGCAAAACCTCTGGCTAATCTCTTTATGTCTGCGTGCTCAGCCACAGCTGAACTGTCTCGCTCAGTGTCAGGGAGAGCAAAACTCCTCTGACTCCTGAAACAAGTTATTGTGAAGTGCAACATTCTGGGACATTTGTAATAAATGTCACCTAATACCACTCTATTTCGTCTCTCTGAAATATTACATGGAAGAACTCAATGGCACTGATAGATGAAGCTGTTTAAAACCACAATGTCTGGTTACGTTTCCTGTTAAAGATGATCTACATAGGCACAGGCAGCCTGAACTTTTCAACTTTTACCATTCAAGGTCAAGAAACACTTGGTACCTTTTCCTGAGACACACATATTTCTGGGCGTAGCTTGTGTCTTAATGGTGTGAGGCAAAAAGAAAAAACACAAATAAACACTGTATTTTTTCTTTAATCCTTGATGAATCTCTGGGGTTATTTTTATGTAGCAGAGCTACAGTATTAAAGCACTAGTCAGAATCATTGTCAGAAAACAAGAGAGGGGTTGTAGTGAGGGAATCTATCAAAAACAAATACAGCATAAGACAATGCCAGAACTAAGTGTCAGGAAAACAAAGACTAAAGCAAAATATACATATAAAAATAGTATATTTCAATTGGAGGAAAAGTAGGATCATGACCTGAGATATCAGTTTTCAAAAAAAAGGAATGCATTCATTGTTCTTTTGAAACCTTATAAACAGTTGTTCAAAAACCAGTAGCTATCATCTATAAGTATCATCAGGCACATAGGACATGCACAAGACAGTTGATGCTTAGGTCAGGTGACCAGATTAGGCACCTGATAAGCAGGAAGAGGCAGTGTCAGTTAAGACTAGAGACTTGCAGTCAGGGCAAGTAAGATAAACACATCCCATAATCAACAGCTACAAGAAATATACATAATGACAAAAGACACCATACTGTATCTGTAGTGATATGTGAGAATGAGCTGACCAGTAGGAGAAAAAATGAAAGTGACCAAGAGCCAAACAGAGCATGAAAGAATGAAAATCAAAACCAAAATCTTAGCCAAATTCCATAGTCAAAGAAAAAGCAAAACTTATTTCCTGGATCCTTTACTCAGTCCAGGGATCCAGGACCTAAGTCGTCTCTTATTTTAATAATTTAGATGATAAATAAAAGTGTATATAATGTCACCTGTTATCAAGTATGTACAAGAATGAGGCACTCATGATGCACTGAGCAAAGAAAAAAAATGTAGAAGAAACAGATTGACCCAATGGCAAAAAACAAACACACAATATGTTTTGGAATGGAGCCAAACTGTACCCGGTATTCTCACAATCCAAATACCAACTGTGTTTTTAAAATATTTCCTACCCCAATGCCGCTACTGAAAAATTTTCAATACTTACATAACTGGCATCTGTCGACATAAAAGTAGATGTTTTTTCGCTTTCTCTTTCAAACTTTAGTCTAACCTATACCCACTTCCCTGCTGCTTTCCTACCAAGTCTTACTAGCTGAGCCAAACTCTGTATCGAGTATACTGGGTGCAAAGCTGTGGTTTAAAACTGAAAAATCAGCCGCCTATCTTTAAGAATCTTGCTCTCTTTATACTACTGGCCAAGCTTATAGATTCTTCACTGGATGAACTGTAAGGTAGATTTCTTTGGGCTGCAAAAGATCTTGGTTTACGTCCATTACTGATCCTGTATTATACTTTCAAAATATATTCTGTATGTCATAGTTTATGGAAGAAAGGGATAGTGTGTTAAAGACACCTAAAAATGCAATACTTGTTATAGTTCTTAGTGAAAGAGAATAGCAGTGCAGAACAGTGGCAATGAAAAGAAACCTGAATTTATATCATGAATGAAATACAGTGACTGGTGAATATTCATCTATATGCTGGCTTACTTTTACACTGAACCTTTAAACAAAGTATTTTAACTCCTTATAAGTCAGTAACACATAATGACAGTATTTCGTTTGGCACAGCTTTTTTCTTCTCCTTCCCAAACTTGAAAAGCTGAGCTAAATTGTCCAAAGGCTGTCATTTACGTTTAACTTTGATTTCAGATAATGGTTATGTCACTGTCAATAGTCCCATAAAATATGTCAGTACATTTTCCATGAATGGAAAGAAAATGATTATTCTGTTGATCTCTGTTCAGGCATTTTAACTTCTGCACAATTTTTTAAATCTCACATTACTCCAAAATGTTTATTCCAGTAGTATTCAGTGATGCCTATTTTGAGAAAATATGCAGTTGAAACAGTACTTAGTTCATGGATTTTCTTTTTTTAAAAAAAGGTAATAGTACTTTAATAGTATAATTTGGTTGAATTTAGAAAGAACATAAATGTAGACTAAATTGTCATGTAACAATACAAAAGCAAGAGGTATACCATTTAGCAATGTAGAAATATAATTAGCTTTTAAAGCTCGTTAGCTGAATATATCAACACCTGCACATTTCTAAAGGATCATATTACATAAATGATAAGAAAAAAGACACCTATGTAGAATCTAAAACAGAGTACTCCAAACTGCTGAATATTTCACTTTGGTATCTTGCTATTTGTTACACTTTTTTTTAAAACACAAAAAGTAGCCACTATCTAGTTAAAGTGCATTTGTCATTTTTATAGTTTCTATATAACAAGTATTTCACTGTGAAAAGAAATTAAGGGGTGTAAATTATACGTTATTTTCAGTATCTTTTGAAATGCTTTAAGAGCAGTTACTTTAGATGTTTATGTGTCTAATGTGTTATTTATTAAATAGAAATATGTTTTTGCTAACATTGGCGAAATCTAATATGGAAGAAAATGGTTTTTTTTCCATTAATTTTTTTTTCTCACTTAATAAAGTTAGCTAAATAGAAATTTAAATACAATTTAAAGTAACTAAAACTGTAGTGATATTTTTCATTGATTGAAATTATTTAGATTTTGCCTATTATAGTAGAAGATTATTGATACCACAGTCTTGACATACAGTCAAAAATATGGAATGATGAAATATATAAGGGATTAGTTGTGATTGGTTCACTTCAGTGTGTTTGAAAGCAGAAACAAACCATTAAGTCCAGTAATACACAAAGATTCAAAGAGATCATTTACAGCAAAAAGTCAATCAGAAATTGAATACTACAAGTCAGTAACACAACTAATATTTACAGACAGTTGTCCCTTTTGATCACCATTTTAACTGCTTCATCTGCAGTATAAGTAGACTTGAGTTATTACATACACCAAATTCTGTTGTAAAAAAAAACCTGTTTTAATCCGTACACGGAATCACACAAATAAATCTAATTATCAGACTCATTCTTTTCTCATGTGTGTATTTTTAAATGGCACATTTATGTGCTTATGTATTAAAATAATAAACTAAAATTTAACAATTTTCCTTTCAGCATGCACCATTTAATTCTAACATACTGTTGTACTGATTTGTGTGTAGGAGGGGGATATAGTTATTTTTGGTAAATTGGACAGCTGTTTTCAGAGTTTAACTAATATGAAATAGTCATGTGGAAATATTATGTGCTGCACTTCATCATGGCAAGACACTCAAGGACAATGAGAAACTACAGAATTAGTATTTTACAGCCAGAAGCGGGGAAAGTTTTACATCATTGTTTAGAAGAGTGTCCAAAAGAAAATGGATGATTATTTAAAGAGATGTGGTATACACAATAAGGGGCGGTCAACTGGCAAAATTTTATCGACAAGGTAGAATTAGCACTACAATTCTCAAAACACATGGAAAGGAGGCAAGAGGAACCATTTAAGACAGATAACCAGACTCTAAACGTTACACTACATGCTGACAATTGTTTTCATAGATAGATAGATAGATTTTTATTTGTCCCTAGGGGGAAATTTGGCTTTTTGCAAAGGCTCTTAAATAAATAAATACATAAATAGGTGGATACATAAAATAAATAATTATACGCATACTATGATATGAAAACACACCTGAATGACTAAAAAGCAAGAAAATTAAAAAGAAAGAAAACCTTCTGACTTGGCCGTCACAGTCACAGTGAGGCATTACGCAGGCATATTGCTGTTGGTATAAAGGACCCCCATTAGTGTTTCTTGACACACTTCTGCTGAATAATTTGTTGGCTCAAAGTACTCAGTATTAGTGTATCAGAAAGAGAATGTGCAGCATTGTTCAAAATGGCTCTCGGTTTTGCTTTAATCCTCTCCGTTGCTACGACCTCCAGGGCATCCAGAGTGCATCCTATAATTGAGCCTGCCCTTTTACTTAGAATATTGATTCAGTAGGCTTCTCTTGAAGTGATGTTACCAGCCCTGCGCAACACAGTTCAGAATATTGCACTGGCCATCACAGAGTTGTAGAAGATGTGAAGGATGTTGACTACACAATTAAAGGAATGCAGTCTCCTAAGGAAAAAGAGCCTGCTCTACCCTTTCTAATATAGTTTGTCTGTGCTCTGAGGCCAGTCTAGCCTGTCATTGATTTGGAACTCCAAGTACTTGTAGGACTGGACCACCTCTACATCAGCTCCTGGTCACACTAATGCCTTCTTGCTTTATAAGGCATCTGTTAACAATCCATGTGTTTTTAAAGGGGCAAACTACCATGGCACCTTCTGAATTGATTGTGCTTGTTTATAAATAGTAGGGGTCCCAAGTGGAACCCAAATTGTGGGGAAATAGTACAGATATCTGTTCTACCTTTGTGCTCGGATCAAACAATGTAATGGATGCTGAAATAAATAATTGTTTAACAATTGTCCTGTGTATCTTCATTATGATGCAAGCAGAAAAATGACTGGTTTAGCATGGCTCCACCTGTTTTCAGTTTGTATATTTAAAAATACTATTACTAAAGTAATGATGTGGACTGCTATTGTGGGACTACATATTATGTATTTAACTGATGCATATGTGTAAAATCTCTTTCATGTCACAGATTCAAAAGAACAACTATGAACTTGTACTAAGATGGAGCCTAACATCACAATAGTGGAGCTGCACAACTCTTTAACTACCAGTCACACTACATATACTGCATAATGAAAAGTTTTAGTGGATGTACACAATGCACAGAAAAACTTTAGAAACTAAATATAAACAACATCTATTTAAACGCTGCCACTTCCCAAACCTCTGAACTGCCAATAGCAAGTTTAGGAAATGTATGATTGGATGAAATTATAAAATTTGCAAACAGCAATTTCTTGATGTCAAAATGTAGTCAATATCTAATTCATGAGTAAAATACATTTTATTTTTAAGTGTAGCACATTTGCTTTTTTAAACCTGCTGTTTTACATCTGTATGGTGTCTAAATAAATGTTAACAAAACGTGTTCTTCTTTCTTTTTCATGAAATGCATTGTTACACTACTGCACCTTGTTCATTTTCACCTTAATTAAATCAATAGCCTGCACTGTGCTTTCCACTAGAAATATTGATTGACATTGATGGACATGAGTGCCTTCACACACAGAAGAAAAAAAAAAACAACACAGTGTTTTGTATGTGGTTGAGTGATGCTTTTTTCTTTCGTTCCATCACACTAGCTATGACATTTTACCCATATCTGGTAGGTGATGGGGATGTAGTCTGGGTTGCAGCACAATGAGTAATGGGAAAGCAAGCAGCCATGGTCTGTGACTGAAAAGCTCCATTAGGATTTTCAGAATATAAATAGACAAGCCACTACTAACCAGAGATGTTAACTGTGACCTTTCCACATTACACTGTACACTAAGGTTTTATTTTACATACAGAAATTTGACAAAAATCATTAGGCTGCCTTCTCATTCAGTAAACAAGACATTTAACATTTTGTTAGCTGCATTTCATCATTTGTGATATTATGATACCGGTCTTTTAATTCACCTCTGCTTGTTAGAATGTTTCCTACAAGCACTTCTGACTATATATGACACCAATAATTGGAGTTTATTTGCAAGCCTTAACCAAGAGTGTAAATATCACTCCTGTCAGTATCTTTTTTACCCCTTCATCTTTTCAGATTGGGAAAGCATTACTTGAAGCTTCTCCACTGCCACAACTGTAACTCTGACAATGCAGAATTGACGGTGCAGAGTTTAAATCCCATCCTCATTATTTGCTTTTGCCTATTACAATGTTATGGATCTCTGACACTCCTGTGTATTCAATAAAGTCATCTCACTCTTAGGTTGGATCTTCTATAGACTTTACCCTTTATGTCAAGGAAATTGTGAAAATGTCCACATTAATGACAATATTTAAAAAATGTCTTTCTTACATAAAAGGAGAAAAGAAAAAAAAACCTTGTTAGGTTTTGCAGAAGTATTGCTCTAAGCATCAGCATTGTTGTTTGTTAGATATAAAATTACCATGGGTCTATGTGCTTTTCTTGTAAATCAGAAGAAATAAAGGAGACATTTTTCCCATAGATCATATTCAATTAAATTCAACATATTCATATACAGTGGCATTCTTAGTACAGCAACACAGAATACTGAACAAATGCAAATAAGTTATATGCATTACAGGAAAAATAAGCTAGCAAGAAGATAACACATACTGCAGATTAAAAAAAATATAAAGAGTGCACGTATTACCACTACAATAAGAAAACGGTTAAGACACTTTGCATGCAATAAACACTTCTGTTTTCTAAACTTCAGACTTGTGGAGAGTCGGAGCCTGTCCCAGTTGTATGAGGTATGAATTCAGGAAGGGACACCAGACAATCACAAGAACATTCACTTACTCTGCGTGAATTTGGAGCCCCTGGTTAACCTATCAGAGATCTGGTGGAGGAAACTGGTGAAAACAGATAAAAACCAACTGAAATACATGAAAAATATGAAAGTATTTGGGCTAAAAATCAAACTGATTTTCCTAAAAAGCAATCCAGAACAAGAAAGTCCTAATATGTAATCCAACTGTCAAAAATAAGAAGTGAAGCAAAAAAAAAAAGAAAATAACCAGAAAAATGAAATACCGTACTTACAATTGCACTCAAAAAACTTAAATAAACCATTAAAAGATCCATTCAGCCTCCCAGTATGTAGGATGAAGGGGGATCCTTCAGCAGTGCCATTCCACTTCTTGAGGTTCCACAAACAAAAATAAAAGGATCATAGGAACACTTAAAGATACAGTTCGTAAATACTAAACAATAAATACAAAATACATGAAAACAAGAGAAATCCTTCAAACATAACAATATGAAGGAAAATAAACCCTGTCTGTAATAAAAACAGATACATTCAGATTTTAGTTAATCAGTTTGGTTCAATAAACTCATTATCATGGTCCACAATAATCAACAATTTCACCAATAATAATTAATTAATTAATCAATTGGTCACAATACCCTTGTTACAGTATTACATATCTTACCTCCTGAATGGTGTCAATGGGAAAAAAGAAAAGGAAGTCTTGGCAGTATAGAAAGAGCCTTTCACGTCTGCAGAAAGCAGAAGAGTGGGGGGTTTGAAGCCACCCCTGGCCTTTATTTTGGAACTCCTTTAGTAGCACTTAGTATAAACTAAAATAATCCTCACCTATTTAATTACTTTCCCTTAACCAGTAGATACTCTATTAATCTTCACAAATAACTTACTGTACTTGTTCAAAATACCATTAGAAAATTAAATTGTACATTGCTTACTAATTATTAAGTTACTTTAAAGCCTCTAGTAGGCAATAATAAAATTGCACAGTAAAACTATATATATATATATATACTGTATATATATATATATATATATATATATATATATATATATATATATACTGTATACCTATATACACTGGTCAAAAAATTAAAGAAACACCTTTTAATCACAGTATGGCATCAAGTCCTTGAAACTTATGGGCTATTGATCTGATCAGTTCAATAGCAGACAGGGTTGTTAATCAGTTTCAGCTGCTTTGGTGTTAATGAAATTAACAACAGGTGCACTAGAGGGGTAACAATGGGACAACCTCCAAAACAGGAATGGTTTAACAGGTGGAGGCCACAGACATTTTTCTCTCCTCATCTTTTCTGACTGTTTTTTCACTAGTAGCATTTGGCTACAGTCAGTGTCACTACTGGCAGCATGAGGCCATATTGGGACAACTACAGATGTTACACAGGCAGTCCAACTTCTCCAGGATGGCACATCAATACGTGCCATTGCCAGAAGGTTTGCTGTGTCTCCCAGCACACTCAAGAGCATGGAAGAGATTCCAGGACACAGCCAGTTACTCTAGGAGAGCTGGACAGGGCTGTAGAAGGTCCTTAACCCATCAGCAGGACCAGCATCTGTTTCATTAGGGCAAGGAGGAACAGGATGAGCAACTGCCAGAGCCCTACAAAATGACCTCCAGCAGGCCACTGGTGTGAATGACTCTGACCAAACAATCAGAAACAGACTTCATGAGGGTGGCCTGAGGGCCCGACATCCTCTAGTGGGCCCTGTGTTTACTGCCCGGCACTGTGGAGCTCGATTGGCATTTGCCATAGAATAACAGAATTGGGATTGAGATCTGATGTGCTTTCAAAGTGTTTCTTCAATTTTTTTGAGCAGTGTATATTACTTGAATGAGGTAATTTCCAGCTTATTGTATAACACTTAGTGTATAAAACAGTGCAAAAGACACTGAGATAGACATTCTTTAACACTGTATAACAGTGGTCCAGTGTGTTTCTGTTTCTGGAAGGGCACTCAATGTGTTGTATGTATTTATGTAGTTTGTGGCTGAGATTTTCCCTGAGAATAACCATAATATAATATAATATAATATAATATAATATAATATAATATAATATAATATAATATAATATAATATAATATAATATAATTAATATATAACATTGCATGGATGTCACTCTGTTTCTAACTTTGTTAATTTATTTTCACATTGTATTTGTAATTGTATAGCACACTGGTGTGCAGAATAAAAATAAATGGAATTGAATTGTTGCCTTGCTCAAAAGTTAGCAAAGCCAATGTGGCAACAAGTCTGTATTCCTTAGGGGCATTTATTACATTTTACTATTATTCTTTTCCTAAACTTCAGACAATTTGTATTTAACAGACTCTGAAGCATGTGATTTAAAATATTTTTGCCCTTTTAAGGCTCTTTGCATACTTTCTTGTTGGTTTATTTTAAATGCACTGTGTAAATTTAAATTTGTATGTAACAGGCCTACTGAAGAAGCAAAATGCAGATCTGTGAACTGAAAAGTTTGAATAAAAAACAGGTTTGTTTATGTAACAGGGAAACTCAATACCAGACTACAAGCTAATTCAGAATCCTCATTCTGAATACAGAAACTGGAAAACAAGAAGTCTAATTAAAAATGAGTTCAATTAGAAACATAAATTAGACTCTAATTAAGACAATGCCCACTGCAGTCCTCCTTAGACTGAGATGAACAGTCAGACTTCAGACTGATTTCTCCACCACTGTCCCTCCTTCCTGTCCATATTTTCTTTGTTATAGTCACCTCTTGATAGTTTCCTCTTTTGATTTTATTCTGCTGCTAATCTTGTCACATTTTGTTTTTTTTTTCTTTTTTTTTGATACAGAACACTCTCTGTACATGACAGTTCTCTTAATTAAGTGCAGAATTCTCACTATACAAATAGACATAGACAACAATTATGTGTTTTTCTATTAACTTGAAATAAAAAAATAAAAATAAAATTAATGCTGTAAAATACAAATAATATACAATATGCTAAATAATGTTAAAACATTTTATAAGATTACCTGTATAGTTAAGTTATAGCAAAAGTGATGGTTATTTTTTACAGTATATACAGCAGGGGTGTCTAACTCTGGTCCTGGAAGGCCACTGTAGCTGCAGGTTTTCACCCTAACCATCTTTGTAATTAGCGACTAGTTTTCGCTGCTAACTGACTTCTTTTCCCATCAGTTTAATTGCCTTGTGTGACGATGCGGGTTCTGCAACATACTCCCATCTCCTGTTAGGGAGCTCTTGAACCCAACACCGTCGGTAATATCACCGATGAGCTAGACAGTGAGGCAATAACACTTGAGCAAGGGGATGATGTATAATTGTGCAAAAGTGCTTTTATTTAAACAACAAATCCAAAGTGCAACAGTGTAGTTCAAATGTCTTCATTAAATAAATAAATAATCCATAAAATATGTGGAAGTTCAAATCAATAAATAGAAAAACTCTTCTAAAAATCACGATGTAAAATGTCAGAGGAAGTAATGTTAAAACCACAAGCCCGGTGTCTTCTGCTTCCACGGCGGCTCCCCTGCTACGCCCATCTGGTCTGCTCTACAGGAGAGTCGCCTACCTGCAAGATCAGCTGCCCTTCAACCTAGTCCGGTAGCCCTCCGTTCCTTGGTTTCGTCGGGCTTCCAACCGGACCAAGACTTTGGATCATTCCCCAGCGGCCAAGGTGCTCACACTGAGGCTACACCAGTCCAAAGACTCATCGACTCCCGCTGCCTTCTACGGTCAAGTCGATTCCTCCACTGGTCACTCCAGCTACTTAGTCGCTCAGCTGGAGCGACCGCTTTCTCAGCCCCACTGAGTGTCGGCCAAACACTCCCCACATGGGCTCTCTTCCCAGCTGCCTGCTTTCTCTAATACGAGCCTGCTCTCGCTCGCTCTCCTTCCTCACACCGGCTTTCTCCACCTGCTTCCTGTTACCTCCCGTTCTCTCTTTCCTTTCTTTTACTTCTCTTTTCTAACCGGCTCACGCTTCTCTTTATATGCGGAGAGGACATAGCAGCTGCAGCCCATTACCCACAGGAACAATCACGGATGTGAGCAGTCTCTCACCTGTGCACTAAGGTGAGAAACACCCACACCGCAGATCGCCCTGCGGCTCGCTACAGTTACCACGCCCCCTCGCTAAGCCACGAGCGCTGCGATTATTTATTTAAAACCAAACGGCCTTTGCTGTAAGAGCTGTGGACCCATAACACCACACCTTGGTTTTTTCCACTCACACCTTAGAATTACTTGTGTTTCCATAAGTGGCACCCAAACAGAAATGAGATGTGAAGTAAGCCAGCTGATGACCAGCTAAGTCGAGGCCTCAAACTCTAACCAGTTTCTTAATTAGAAGCCAATTCTTCTTGTTAATTAAACCCCATTATTTAATTTCATGGCTTGTAACAGCAGACATTTCTAAAACTGTAAATTTTCTTTTTTCTAAGAACATTGTGAAATGTTCTGTGGAACTGAATAGGTAGTTATTACTTAGACTTTCACATTTCACTATTTTCAGATATTGTATGGTGGACACTGTGGTGAAGTGATGTCCATGGCTGATTGCCTTTATAAATAAATAATCTGCGCACTCACGGCTTGGGGTGTGGTAGTGTGTCAGGGGCAGTTCCCAGGCACGATGCGGCACGAGCGTTTCCACACTTAAGTGCACAGGTAAGGAATCATTCGTGTCCATAATTGATGCCGGGAGCTGCTAATCGCCATACCTGTGCCACGTACCCATATAAAAGGAGAAGTGCAGAGGGAAGATAGAACGAAAAAAAGGTCAGCGATTGAAGTGCGGTGGAAGAGCGGTCTCGGGCAAGAAGATCCAGCCACCTAGAGGGAGGAAAGGTAGCATCAACAGGGGCCATGTGAAGAAGCGTAGGTCGTGGCACTCTAGGGGCTGATTCGCCCCACTGATGAAAGTTGTGGAGTGGGGCGAGCGTGGCTGATGACCACCCCAGGGATTCAAGGTACGACTGCGGGTACATGAGGGATAACAGGAGGAGATCCGACCGTGGACGGCCTGGCAGATGCTGATGGAGGCAGCCAAGACGGGGGTCAAGAGATGAAGATCATGGCTGCTGAGTCTCCGCCAGCTGCGTGAGTTATGGTTGAGCCAGGGAGATGAAGAAGGAGGTGGGGTGGGATCATCAGTCACTGAAAAGAGCATGTCATAGCCAGTGACTGTTTTTAACCTTTGCTTTTAAAGGATTTATTTATTCTGATTTTATCCCCCACTTCTCCTGCTTTTATGGATTATTTATTGAAATGTTTTTGGAGCACTGCACTATTTATTTGGGCAGTGTTTTGATTTGTTTTTAATAAAAGCACTGAACACTTTTACACCATCCCCTTGCTCCAAGTGTGACTTGTCCCCATCTGCCAGCTCACTCAGTTACATTATCAACGGTTACAAGTTCAAGAAGCTCCCAAAACTGAGAAGAGGAAACATGGAGCAGGACCCGCACTGTCACAGAGACCAGTTAGTTAATCACGTGTTGGCTCTTTTTTTTAAATCTCATTAAGTTTAGCGGCTGCTTAAGGAAAAAGAGACACTTAAGGTGTCTGAGTCTTAACACTTTGAATGTGAGGTATGAGTTAAGTTCTATATCATTGAGCCTGTCAAAATGAGACATACAAGAGAAGTTATCTCAATATATGGTACAGCCACTGTAGACACTGCCATAGAATTTTATTTTTTTGTTAATAACAAGCCTTTGAAAAGCAGTGCTATAAATAGACAGTCTGTAGTTATGTTACTATGAAAAGGTACAAAGTGCTAATGTTTTGAAACTAGATTATTAATTCAAAATGAATATTTTGAAGATAATGACAGTGATCAAGATAATGACAATCATTTGGATGATGTGGGAACTGTAGGCTCTGGCAATTATGCACACAATTGCCCCAAAGATGTTTCTTCAATACAAGAGGTCTGATTTGTCACAACTGTCAGGACAGCAATACATGGACATTTTGCCACCCACTGTCCACAGATAGCCTCCAACTACCAAATATGTTGTGTGCAACATGCATGGACATTGCAAAGAAATATTACATTTGGGGTATGTGTTGTTCTAAGCCTGCATTCTGCGTGGTGTGATGCTTTAAGTTCTTTCATTCAAATGCAGACTATTAGTCATATTGCTGGTGAAAATAAAGTAATTAACAGTTTCTTTACATTTGTGACAGAGTTAAAGTTGATAATAAAATCATTGCTTTCTACTACATTTCTTTACATGTTTTGATAGAGTTCATTATTTATTGTATATGCATAGATCTGTACTGCAGTGTCCTAGTAATAAATAGTCCAGCAGTCAATGTGTTAAATAGCAAGTCAGTTCAAATTAAGCCAAAAATTTAACTAGCAGCAAAAACTAGGCACTAATTAAGAAAATGGTTAAAATGAAAACTGCATCCACTGTGGCCCTCCAGGAATGGAGCTATACACCTTGACACACAGTATCGCAGATACACAAAAAGGATCGCACACAGAAGTCAGATTGTGACCGAAAATGACTTTAGTATTGGAGAGGCAAAGAAGGGAGCTAGACATTTGCCATTGTAACAGTCCAATAAGTGTAATAAAAGACAGAGAGGAAAAACAAACTCTGATGTGTTTTCATGTAAAAGTTGCAAATTCTTACAACTGTTTCCTGTAACAAATGAGACAAATGAGGGCAAGAAGAAAGGTATTGTCAGCTTCCTCTGTATAACAGGAAACTTTGCAAGTACAATAAATTGATGAATCTTTTAAAACATCATGACACAAACCTAGCGGAATGGTGCAAAGATTTTTATTTTCTGCTCTTACTTTAGGAAGCTTACACTTTCAGTGACAGAAAATTTCAAGGAGTTACTACATTATTCCAGTTATAGTGATCCACTACAGTAAATATTTGTGGACAAGACAGTTTGTAGAATTTATGATAGTCAAATACAAAAATGACTGTCATCAGGAACAAACATCCATCCATTATCCAACCCTCTATATCCTAACTACAGGGTCACGGGGGTCTGCTGGAGCCAATCCCAGCCAACACAGGGCGTAAGGCAGGAAACAAACCCTGGGCAGGGCGCCAGCCTACTGCAGGGCGCACACACACACACCCTATACACCAAGCACACACTAGGGACAATGTAGAATTGCCAATGCACCTAAACTGCATGTCTTTGGACTGTGGGAGGAAACCGGAGTACCCAGAGGAAACCCACGCAGACACGGGGAGAACATGCAAACTCAACGCAGGGAGGTCCTGGGAAGCGAACCCGGGTCTCCTAACTGTGAGGCAGCAGCACTACCCACTGCCCACCGTGCCGCCCCAGGAACAAACATAACATTTTAAAATGCACTCAAAAAACCTCTTGCTGTTGAAACCTCAAAAAATGCACTGCACTTGCAACAGAAGCTGAAGGCATGTGATAGTGTACAAGCCAAGAGCCATGTTGTGAAAGTGCATTTAAATATATGTAGCGCAAGGACCGGAAGAGGCAGAGTCAGTTGTTCTCACTGGGGTCTTCTCAGGACTGTGGAAAAAATAAAAGAGGATAAGGTTTGCACTAGCACCCCTTCTCGACCCAGGGTGGTAGTACATACCTCAACTTGTTCAGTTGTAACAGAAGCCACTGAAGGACTATGAATACAAGATGATATGAATATAAAGCTTGGAAAAAGTCATGGTAATATTGACTGAGTATGTTACCTATTTTAATACAGGTGAGGGGTATGTCACTGTAATGCTAACAGTGGATTTGACTATATGCTGAACAGATAAAGCAGTCCACTACAAAAGGTGCAACATTATCAAATATTTGGTAGTGCTGTATGCATGTAGGCTTCCTTGTCAGTGGAGATGAGGAAGAATATAGAAACATAGTGGAAATCTTTGTAATGTTTTGCTGGGACAACAAACTGCAAGTGAATATTACCAAGACAAAAGAGATAGTGATGGACTTGACTTCTGGCCTTCTAGTGATTCACTGAGATCAGCGGCCATGCTGAATGCCATAGTGCTCATCCCTAACCTATCCAGAAAACAATACTTGTTTGATAACATCATATATTAAATATTATTAAATATACACAATATTGAAAAAAATTGTACATTATACAAAGTTAAATTTGTAAAAGTAAGTGAAAAGATGAAAAGAAATTTATGAATTGTTGTTTACATTTTGTTAGCCTAAGCCATATTTACTACAAAGCTATAATAATTTCTTAGTCTTATTTCTTAGTGAAGTACACCATAAAGTGTGGTAATACCTACATGGAGTCACTGCTGATTTCATTGAGTGTGAGGTGATCCAAGAGGGCAGATATTAATTTGAAAGTTAGTTAAACAGGTAAACATACAGACTTTTTCTAATTGTTTGTCTAATGAATTTATAGCAGAAATTGCTGTTTGTCATTGAATGACATATAAAAATGTATGCCCTGTAAATCAACAAGGAAAAACTTGGCACATACAGACAAAAAAAAAGAAAGAAAATGGTTAAAAGGACTGAATTGTCATCATGTTAAGGTCTTCCACTGCTGGACAAAGACTAATTAAGTTAGATAATAGTATGTAATAATATATTGATAATTACATTTTAACTTTCTAAAATAATAATTTGGAAAATAAGCATAAATGTTTTCACTTGAAACATAATGCTCTTTAGTCTATATAAAGAGCACTTCAACATCAGTAATGCAAAGCGTTGTGTTTGAAAAACTGATGTAATTGATGGCTCTGATGGAAGAAAATGAACAGAACAGAATCCCTTACATATCATTAGATGTACTTGAAGTACATTCTCCTTAACAGGAAACTGCATAAATTAATTTTCATTGCCATTCAACAATAGAAAAAATATATGACACTGTTGCACAAATTATATTCAGCAATGCATGTAGGTAAGAAAAAATGATATATAATAAATCCTTAATAGAAATCATGGCTAAACAAAGAGGAATTTATCAGTTTGCCACATGCCATTATGCAAACTTATTTTTACTAAAAATCTTCTGTTACACTTCTTTACTTCAAAATTAAGTGAGATAATTTCAAGCACAGAATTTCTATAACTGGTCTGACTAAAAAAGATCTTTTCATTAATTTCTGATCCCATGTCATCCATTACTGGATTGTAGGGACCCAAAGTCTATCCCAGCAGTATCAGGCACAAGGCAGTACACCAGTCTATAATACATTATCCTCGCACACACAGCCAAACTCAACTGTACAGGACTATCATAGAGAAGAAGGTCCAAAAATGTAAAATAATGTAAATTTTAATATGATATAACATTGAGAAACCAGTAGAGCAAATGCTTTTAACTATACGGTCCACTTACTCATAAAGACTACACAGCACTGCATGATATTTGTCATGCGTTCTGATATTTTTGTGAATGTCCTAAGAAATTTGAGAAAAATTTTAAGAAAGGTGTATGTTGTGCTAGTACCCAAGGTAACTTTATTTCAGTACTGTTTGACTTTAATTTAAAAACATCAATGCAGAATATATTTTAACATTTTATTTAACTGTTTTTATTCATGTCACCTATATACAACATAACATTATCAAAATCGTCAATTATTTTACAGTCCAAATTAACAAGAAAGGGAGACACTGTAGAAAAATAAGTCTATTTTTTTTACTGCAGAACTCAGCATGGCAAAAATGACATATCTGACACGCTCCTAAACTCCAGGTAAAAACATGTAAGTTCTGTTACAAACACATCTCCAGTTTTTCATATTATCAAAAAATTATACCTCGATATTTTCTGAGACCTAGACGATAATGATAATTAGGTGATATTTTGCATCCTCTAAAAACACGTTTGTAAAAGTCTTATTGATCTAGCTTGGTCTTGTTAATAGAATACTAATTGGGCTTACTAATGAGATTAATTAAAACAACAGTTACAGTAAGTAAAATAGGTCTTATTTACCTACTTAAATATGAAGTAAAATAACACAAAAACATTAAAATCACCAGTCAAAATATTACTGAGATCAAACAGTGCAAGTAATAATAATAATAATAATAATATTTTATTTATAGAGCACCTTTCCCATGCTCAAGTATGAGTAAACCATTTCAAAGTGGGTTTCAGGATTTACACAAAAAATTGCACTAAGACCAACAAAAGTATTATAATGAGAGCTTTTAAAACACTTTTTAAACACTTACCCTTAATGGAAATAAGATATGAATCCAAGGAGAATAATATATTTGTTTACATTTACATTTATTTGCTTGGCAGATGCTTTTATACAAAATGACTTTCAATAGAGGTAAACATAATCGAGTAACATTAAGCTATGGCCTGTTTGTTTAGCAAGTGTATTAGGACAGGTAACAAAAGCTGATTGGCACAAGTGAAAAGATGTACTAACTAATTATTTACAAGCATAGATTATAATTGATAAAGCAATTAAACTTAAACAACAATTTAACCATCAATATAAAAGATCACAGAGCATAGTTTTTTTTTTCTTCTTCAATCGATTAGACAGATATTCACAGAACAGATGCTTCTTAAATGCTCTGAGGGAGTCAGCAGTATGGATGGAGGCGGGTAGCCCATTCCACCAACTAAGAACTACACAGGAAAAGAGTCTGGATTGAGACTTGATACCAAGCAGAGGCGGCATCACCAGATGCTGTTCCATATGTTTGTTTTTGAAATAGTTGCCTAAAGACATTTTTTTTCTTTTTTGCTAATTCCCTTGTGTTATCACCTGCTCCAACTTCTGCAGCCATAGGGTGAGCTGAAGAAGTTGAAGGGCCTGGGGTAGGACTGTCTTCCTCTGTCGCAATAGCCTTGAGTTCTGTCATAGCTGCTTTTGTAATGGCTATGATCCTGTCATCATTATTGTAGTGTTTTTGTTTAAATGAACTGTCAATGTGTCATTACATCACTAGTTCATGGGCTTGATACAGGTTAACACCTAAGTGTTAAACAGAAGACAGCAGTAAGAAACTCATTCTAAAATGTATAATAACTTAATATTTTGGATCATACGTAGCATTTTATGAACCGATCATCTCAGGAGAAAAATGAAGAAGTGCTTTGGCAGATTGATTAAAAATCTCCCCGCAGTGGCAAAGAGGATGGGATGGGGCAAGAAACTCCTATCCGCTCGCTTCTAACTGCAAACACCAGATAATGTTACATGGTTGGGTCTGAAATCCTAACCTAGCCAGTGTATGTGCATGCCTGTCTGAGCTGTGCACCTCATTCCTCTGAGCTCCGTCGCCGGCCCATCCTGCGGCCAGCAGCGAGGACCTGTTAGATTACATGAGATAGTGAATGTGTGGACTCCCAAGGCGTGCTACTGATTGTTTTTTGCAAAGTGAGTGACATATTCAATTATTTCAGCATGCACATTGTTAAAACAATAATTAAAATATTATCGTATACTCCTAGGTGGCATTGTAACTAAGCTGTTTTTACCTAATTTTATAAAGTTTCCAAGTGAAGCAATTCAAGTGAATGTAAACCAGTAGCAATCATCTGTATTCTAATAAAATGCTTTGAACATTTTAGTGAAGGACATCTTAATGACACAGACTGAGCCCTTTAAAGATAACAATTAGTTTATGAAAACAGGAGTGTTGATGGCACAATATAATTTTGCATGATGTCTACCCTTTCCTTTTTAGACAGTGACCGGGTACTATTTTTGGACTTTCATTCAACTTCAATATAATTAACCTCCCATATTGATGAATACATTATATAATAGTCTGAATATTGCTCTACTGTATTGTTCGCGGTTAGTTAAATAATTACCTTGAAAAAGCATCCAGTCAAACACAGGTATTCCTCAAGGTTATATCATGTCTCCTTTGCTATTTATACAGTCTATCAGTGATCTGAGACAGACAATGATCTGTACTCTATTATCAAGTATGTAGATGACGCTATAGTGATACATAAATCAAGTGACCTATTTTAGTGAAGCATCACTATCTTCTTTCTCTGAATGTCAAAAACACAAAAGAAATTGTACTTGACTTTTAAAGGCAAAAAATTTAAATGTTTGCCTCTCAAGGTCCTTGGAGAGGAATATGAATTAGTGACTAAGTATCTTGAAACCTATCGACAGTCATAATTTGGAATATTAGCACAATAAAGGTCAATGAGCACTTTTTTCCTTTATAAGTTCAGAATGCTCCAATTCAATATCATGTTGTCCTTTTACTTCAGTGCAATCTAGTTAGTCTTTACATTAAAGTTCACTGCCTACTTAAATGGCTTGAATAATAAAAGTCTGAAAAACATTACCATGTTGCAAGATCTCTGCTTCAGTAATTATATTAATGTACTGATGGCTTGGCATGATCAGAAGATGACAGGTACCCATTACATCCGCTAGTTACCTTCAGGAAATCTGGATCTTGAATACCTCACTAGGAATTCTCCATGTTTGTTAACAAAAAGTATCACCATTGTGAAGCATTTTAGGCACAAAGACAAAATGTTGCATGCATACACACACTTGCACACACATACTGCATATGTTGCATGTTATGTATATTTTTTATTGTATTATATTTTCACAGAGGTTCTGAGGGGACATGGAAGTAAAGTCTTTGTTAGTATTTTTCATTTGTATGATACATTAAAACTGTGGCTGCAACTGACAAGAAAGCCAGTTTTCTTGAATAAACTTTGCTAGACCAAACTCTTAGATATTAATAGGCAAATGTACATGATAAGACATACAGTATATGCAAACTTTGAAGCTCTAATTATAAATGTTTAGATCTTTTGTCATACCCAGGTAAGCCATGAATATGATCATTTTGTAATCAGAAAATGAAAAGTAAACTGACTCATTACAAAACCAAATTTTTGTCATTTCTATATGTTTATACTTGATATAACCAGGAGCATGTGTTGGCTCAGCGTTATAGCAGCTTAAGCACAGCAGTGTATAATGCGACAAATACCCAGTGACTTTGTCAAAGTGTGATGCCAAGACCAATAAAACGCTAACAAAAAAAGTGAAAGGGAAAAATACATGCAGAAAAACAATATTCACCTAATATATACAAACAAACATGCAATAACACTCACGTGTCTCCATACCCTCACGCTAACAAATACCATAATGGAGTATGATTCCTGATGTGACTCTCTTCTCCTTTTTAGGCTTTGTTTAGCTTTTGTATTATTTTTTGAAATGAAAGAAAGAGAAGAACTCCCACTTTTCTACTGAAATCTCATAGAAAATGGAAAACAAAAGGAAGACTGAAACATGCTTCACAATCCACTGATCTAGAATCCTGAGTCTTGATGTTGTCTTTGTGTACATACACTCTTTATGTGTCTGCTTGAGTTTTAATTCGGGTACACCAGCTTACCTCCCACTTACCAAAAGACAAGCAGGTTAGTTTAACTATTTCAAACTGGCCTTGAGTAAGTGATGTGTACTTTGCAATGGACTGATGCTATGTCCAGAACTGTTTTCTCTCTTTTGCCCAATGCTGTTAGCATGTTCTCTGTGTGTACATGACCTGAATTAGATCAAGGGAGTTTAAGAATGTTATGGTATTCCCCACTTTTTTTTTTACTAATGATAGTAAAGTTCTGAGTTTTAAAAATAGCCATAGATCCCTGTGTGGATAGCGCTTTGAGTACTGAGAAAAGCGCTATGTAAATGTAATGAATTATTATTATTATTATAACATCTGTCATTCTCAGGAAATGTTCTCAGTGTACATTTTGTGTTTGTAAGGAAACACATTATTAAAAATCATTATCCCTACACTCTGTGGCCCTGTATTTCATTAAGAAAGTTTGATAATTGATGGATAAGTGTACATAAGTGATGTAAAAGCAGAACAAATCCTAACAAAAATGGAAAAAGTTTTAAAAATTTTACGTTTCGACAAATAATGACCTCTAACAAAGCAACATAGCTATCATATATATTAACATCATTCATTTTAGTAATCCTTCAAAAACCATTAACCATTTTTCTCTCACTGGTTGTGCCAACCAGTATTTATGAATATTTTCTATTTATGAATAACTAAAATTAACACAAAAAATAATCAAACTTCATTTTTTTATGTTAATTCAGTATGTTTATTAATTAATAGTTCTGTACTGTCACTTTAAATGTTCCTTGTGTTTTGTGGGTAGACTCCCATGTGGTGAGGCCACCTTCCATCACTACTGCTATGTCCTCCCTCTCCCTTTATAATTAGTTCAGAAAGGAAGAATCATTAGGTTTGCGTTGAAATATTTCAAGTATTGCTTTTTGTTTCACAGTTCACATCTTGCCTCTCCTCTGTAAGTCATTTCAGTGAATTTTGGGACATTTGCAAAGTATTTGAAACTTTTAAAGCCAGTTCTCCAATTAGGGCCAATTTAGGCCGAAGCCTGAAGGGAGGAGTTGGAAACTGAATGACCTGTGTTAGCCTTATCTGAGCAGGCTGGTTATGGTCTTGGCCTGCTTTGTGCAGCTTTTTGGATGCTTCACACTCATTTTCGTCATGTCAAGATCTCCAGTTCACAACCTGTTCAAAATGCTTTGCATACACCACTGATAGCATGACTTCATTGTATCAGGAAAATCCTCTGGTTCAGGTTTTGTACAGACACTTTATTTAGCCAAAATATATCAAAGAAGCACAGCACATAGACTTTATATCTAATCTGTGCAGCAAACACAGCTATGTTTTTATTAAAAGGAACGGAGTAACATTTGTACAGGTTCAGAAACTGATGAGGACAAGTGTAAAAAGAAATGTGTGTTTTGATTTTTAATGTTGTACAACAATTCAAAAATTTATGCTGTAGTGCTGCTTAACTTATTAGGAAAAACAATATAAAATTTTAATACTAGTAACAACCTCCAATCTGCTGACTGACTAATGCTTTACCCAAAGTGTAGTCCCTTAATAAGTACTATACTTAAGAGTGTTTTTCAAAGACTAGTCATTCTATAAGAGTATCGTAGGATTGGTAATATGAAGGTGCATTAAGAAATGTATTTAAAGCACTGCTTTAATATTAAGGTACTAAAATTAAATCAATTTTAGTGAACTACTGGAGACTTTGACGTATATACACTCTTGATCTAAATGTAGGACCATATTATTCAAAATTAAAAATAATAATTAGATATAATATTAACAGCAGTGAAATACTTTTGCAACATTCCAGATATTACTAAAATCCAAAGCTTGAATCAATCATAAAAGTCTAGCATGCTGTTTTCATTTTGTTAAAATGGATTTACTGTATAGTAAAAGCACCTTAAAACAGACATAGAAAGGAGGGGAAAGCATGCAGGCTGTTAGAATTCTTCTCTTATATTATAAATCCATAATAACTGAAAAACAGCAGCATTTAAATGCTTTTTATACTGGCAAACTAAACCGATGAAAGGATAATTTTGGTATTAGAATATGCAGATATTTTTTAAAACTCACCATTCTCATTTTTCCAGAGCAATGCTAATGTCACACTGATTGTTAATGAACAGCATTATTTGCTTGGTGATATTTATGCTACATTCCTGACCTGAGTCAGTGCATTAGCATTCATTCAAAAAAAAATTCCCCCTATAAGTCAAACACAAATGATGTAATGCTACACTGCATTAAAATTACACACGTTTTCATGGAACTAGTTAAAAGAAGACCAAAGTTAGCTTCCTCACTTAGCACTTTGTAAACAAACAAATGCGACATGTATCATGACTGACACCTTCCATTAATGCAGGAATAGCAATTGTGCTGCTTCTAGTGCTCCACATTTATATTGACCTATTAAGGTATGTTAAAGTATCAAATTTTGTATACATTTTCTAAAAAAGAGTGATAATTCATTATGTATGATTACAGAAGTTTACACAATTACATGTTTGAAGTCGCTGTATTATTTTTGATGGACTTGGTTAAAAGTTTTCATATTTCTTAAAAACAAACTATACAACTATAACAAACTATACACACATAGTTGTATTGTGATAACTTTGTTTTTCCTTATACACATGATTTTCATGAAATCATGCATTTATCCATTTTTTTGTTTACAAGTGACAACAAAGTAAAACTACTTTTGTGAGAATTAGCCTTGAGTTTTATTTATTGTTTTTAATTAATTTTGAATATGTGGTTAACAAAAGATGATGTTTTAATCACCATTAATCAGAGTTTTCTTTAACCAAGGCAGCTTTTACATATGTAGCAGTAATTAATGTCTTCTATTAAATATTCTGTAATTAATTATAACCTGTTTGCCTTTATATATTCACAGCACTCTAAAGAAGATTACTGCCACTTTTAAAGCACTTAACCAAAAAGATCTCTATATATTTGCACAATTATATTATGAGCATTGTTTTTTGAATAAGTATTGTTTTGTAAAGATATAAAAGAAAAAAAATGTATAAAATAGCAAAAAAAGTTACATTCTGTCTTCTCATATTGCCATTGTCATTTACATCATCATCATATTTTTTGAGAATTTTACTACATCCTATGTTAACAATGGGTATCCCAGTTAAGCTTTGGTGTAATTCTACTAGACTGACAAAAAAGATGAGAAAAATTACTGTGAACTTGGTAAAAATTACTATGCAAAATAATTACCTGCTACCTTTGATTTTTTTTTTCATTATTCATGGACTAATAATGAAACTTAAAAAGTTTCTACAGCTTAATTCAGTTTACAAAAGGACATGAGTGGATGACGGCATTTAACACCTGAATATCTAGTTATGCCCTTTGCTTAGCCAATGCACCAGCCGTTTTCCAAAAATTGGTATATAAATGATATTTTAATCTGTTCACAAAACATAAAGCAACATGTACAACATATTAGAGAAGTCCCATATAATTTATTTATTAAATTGAAAAAAAAGTAAGTTCAACAATTTTTTAAAGATTTTTCTCAGATATAAAATTACTTACTTGAGTTTAAATATAAACAGATACAAATTTATTCAATACTGAAAATGAAATGGAGCCTGAAACAAGTTAAGTGTTTTGTTGGCTTTGCCATCTACTCATCATTAATGATAGGCAAAGTATCCCTTCATTATTTATACTGGCCATAAAAACTTAGTACTTTTGAAAGCCATTAAAATTTGTTTGAAAACAGCTAAAAGACTGAATTGATGGTCACTATTCTTAAGTCATTTCAATTTAGTAAAATTTTACCATCTTGCGATAAAAACCATATACTGTAGTTGACACACTCTCCAGAGAGTTTGATGCTATTGAGCCTGAGAATATACAGTAATCCCTCCTCCATCGCGGGGGTTGCGTTCCAGAGCCACCCGCGAAGTAGGAAAATCCGCGAAGTAGAAACCATATGTTTATATGGTTATTTTTAGAATGTCATGCTTGGGTCACAGATTTGCGCAGAAACACAGGAGGTTGTAGAGAGACAGGAACGTTATTCAAACACTGCAAACAAACATTTGTCTCTTTTTCAAAAGTTTAAACTGTGCTCCATGACAAGACAGAGATGACAGTTCTGTCTCACAATTAAAAGAATGCAAACATATCTTCCTTTTCAAAGGAGTGCAAAGCAAGCAGTCAAAAAAAAAAAATCAATAGGGCTTTTTGGCTTTTAAATATGCGAAGCACCGCCGGTACAAAGCTGTTGAAGGCGGCAGCTCACACCCCCTCTGTCAGGAGCAGAGAGAGAGTTAGAGAGAGATAGAGAGAGAGATAAAAAATCAATACGTGCCCTTTGAGCTTTTAAGTACGCGAAGCTCCGTGCAGCATGTCCTTTCAGGAAGCAGCTGCACACAGCCCCCCTGCTCACACCCCCCTAGTCAGCGCAAGAGAGAGAGAGAGAGAGACAGAGAGAGAAAGTAAGCTGGATAGCTTCTCAGCCATCTGCCAAAAGCGTCCCTTGTATGAAATCAACTGGGCAAACCAACTGAGGAAGCATGTACCAGAAATTAAAAGACCTATTGTCCGCAGAAACCCGCGAAGCAGCGAAAAATCCGCGATATATATTTAAATATGCTTACATATAAAATCCGCGATGGAGTGAAGCCGCGAAAGGCGAAGCGCGATATAGCGAGGGATCACTGTATTACCTTTGGAGATGTTTTTGACAGACAACCTGTTGAAATGCCATGCAGATTTGGTGCCTAGAGTTAATTGGGCTTAGTCTACTCAATTTATCCCTGAAAATATACCATTGAGATGAAGTGTTTAATTGTGCCCATTCCTCAATTTTTTTTTTTTTGTCACCATAAGATGAGAAGAAAGTTCATCATTCTCCAACAGATAGTAAAATCCTATCAAAAGTTTTGCAGTTTGTTTTTACTCCTTGCTGTTTTTGTAGAATTTAGTTTGACCTTCAATTTTTTTCTTTCTGTTTTTTGAACTTGTTTTTTTTTTGGGTCATGTTTTAAATTGACAATTTCATCTTGCTTTGGTCCTGATGCCATGATCCAATAATCAGTTGTTGTAGGTGTAGCCCTGGAAGTTGCATGCAATGCTATATAAGCTGAATTTTCATTAAAAACCATTGGTAGTTTTAGCAGTAGTTTTATAAAGAATTTTCATGGCAGTTAAGAAAATGTTAAATACAATGTAGGAAATACATTTTCTTGTACCAACACTGCACTTGGTAGTAAAAAACATTTATTAGCCTATTACTTAATTCATTAAAACCTTCCTCTTGTGTTAGGGTCAGCACCGACCCGTTTTACTTTTTAAATGCATAAAACTACTACCTAATTTTGTTTATTGCATCAAGGCTTTTTGACTTTGTCAGGAATCTGTATTTAATTAAAATAAAACAAAAAAAAAACAATTGTACTAAATTATAAAATGCTCTGGTGAAAATTATTACCTTTGTGTTGGTAGGGTCAGTTTTGACCCAGTTATAATTTAAGGTTATAAAACAATAGTTAGGGTCAAAACAAAAATCCTAAACACACTTTGAGGGGCTTCTCTCTTTGCCTGTGTGTCTCCTTACCTGAACAAACAAAACAAACAAACAAACAAAGACAGGCATGTTCAGACATATAAGGCTTGCATAAGACAAATTTAGTTTAGCATTGGTGACTTGCAGAGTACACATCTCCTGTTTGCAGCAGTCAAAAATGAGAAGAAGATTTACAGTAAGCCAAGCTCTGGATCATATCTTTTCTGAAAATGAGGCAGAGGACACAGAACAGCATAGTGATACAGATGAGCAGGTTTCCGAGGAGGAAGACATTGTAGAGTATCTACCAGAAGGCACAGACACATCTGATGAGTCTGATGAGGAGGTCACTGATGCTGAAGCTGCACTCAGTGCTGCTGAAACGTTCAAATCCAAAAGTGGTAACATCTGTTGGAGCTCAGTACCTCCTGACTGTAACATGGAAGGGCAGCTGCTGCAAATGTCATCAAAATGACCCCTGGAATCACAAGGTTTGCTGTGACGCGAGTAAGTGACATCAAGACATGTTTTGATCTGTTTATGCCATTGTCACTAAAGAAAGTCATGATTGCTATGACAAACCTTGAAGGAAAAAAGGTTCATGGCGACATGTGGAATGACATTGATGAGGAATACCTGGATGCTTATATTGGTGTTCTTCTTCTTGCTGGTGTTTACAAATCCAGCAATGAGGCCACTGATAGTCTCTGGGATGCGTCGACAGGCAGAAATATTTTCCAGGCAACAATGTCACTTCAGTCATTTCGAATGATATCAAGAGTCCTTAGATTTGACAACAGAGAAACTAGAGAAAAATCTGACAAGCTTGCTCCCATCAAGGATGTCTGGGAAAGGTGGGTGCAGCTCCTTCCACTGATGTTCAACCCAGGGCCAGAGGTAACAGTAGATGAACATTTTGTCCCTTTCCGTGGAAAATGCCATTTCCGGCAGTGCATGCCTAGTAAGCCAGGGAAATACGGCATAAAAATTTGAGCAGCCTGTGATGCAAAAACCAGCTATGCATGGAATCTGCAGATTTACACAGGCAAACATGCAAGTGGCATTCCTGAGAAAAATCAAGGAAAACGTGTAGTCCTCGATATGACTACTGGACTGCGGGGTCACAATATCACATGTGACAATTTCTTTACCAGCTATGACCTTGGACAAGAACTTCTCAGGTGGAAACTTACCATGGTGGGCACAGTAAAAAAAAATAAACCTAAGCTGCCTGCTGAAATTTTGCAGGTGAAGGACAGGGCTCCACTTTCTTCAAAATTTGCTTTTACAGACACCACCACGGTTGTTTCATATTGTCCAAAAAAACACCGGAGTGTGATACTTATGTCCACTTTTCACAAAGACGCAGCTGTGTCATCAGCAAGTGACAAAAAGCCCATAATTATCTTGGACTATAATAAAAACAAAGGTGGAGTGGACAACCTGGACAAGCTGACTGCCACCTACATTTGCCAGAGAATGACCAGGAGATGGCCAATGGTTGTGTTTTATAACATTCTAGATGTGTCTGCATACAATGCATTTGTGTTGTGGACCCACATTCACCTAGGGTGGAACTCAACCAGAAAAAACAAGCGGAGAATGTTTCTTCAGGAGTTAGGAAGTTCCCTTGTCAAGGCACACATTGAGCGAAGGGAACGGGTGCCCCGGGACCCAGCCGCTGCAGCCTTGGTCAGACAGCTGCAGAGCTCACGTAGCACTCCTTCCACACCATCAGCAACACAAAGAGCATCAGTGCCAGCATCCTCTTCGGCCAGCACTGCCTCAACATCAACCTACACAGCCACAGCCACAACCCCACTGAGGCCACCTGATTCTAAAGGAAAGAGGTGTCAGGTCTGCCCTAGCAATAAAGACAGAAACACAAACGTACTCTGCTTCTACTGCAAAAAATAGATTTGCAAAGAACACACTAAAAGTGTCACTTTTTGCCACACATGCATCTAAATGCACATGCATGTTCTTGCACACAAAGACATTTTTTGGAACTAGTGCCTCATTTCTATTGGTTTGATTTGCTTGATCCTTTGTTGTTTGTTTGACCTTGCAAATCCACATTATGAGATTTACTTGTTTAGCTTTCCATTTATATTAAAGTTATTTTTGAAAATTACTTTTTTGCCTTTTTCTTTGAAATAAATATATATGGGTCAAATTTGACCCGTAACACCATAGATGTTACTATAGTAATTAATATTATAATAAAAAATATATATAACAAATTTATTTAAGAGATGTGTTCTAATACCCCTCAGTAATAGTCAGGTAACATAACAGCCTTTTATTTATTTAAATAATTCTCTTGAGGTTCATTTAATCATTTTTTAAAATTGAAAACGAGAGGTATGCTGTTAAAGTAAAAGCTCATGAGGTCACAGCAAAAATATTAAAAACATTCTTTTAATGGACAAGGAAGTGTAACAAAGTAACCAAGAGGTAAGGAAAAAAATTGGATGATAAATAATTGTTTTGAGGGTAATATGGCTGATTAAAGACACGGGTCAAAACCGACCCGTTAACATAAGAGATAGTAACAGAAAGCTAACATAACAGGAAGGTTAACCTTTTACTGTACATTACTAAACATAGAATCCTTACCAACACTGCATCTGTTTCATCTGCTTGTGGCCTCAGTCAGCAAAGCCTTATTTATGTATCAGACTACAATATATTGGTAAAATCGAATTACATTATATATGATATAAGTATAAAGTATGTATATTAAAAGCAACTGGGCTCACAAATCATAGCATCACATCGATCAGAAATATTTTTTCAACTCTGGATCCATAACGTCTTAGAACAGCAACACTGTAAATGTTCTCACTCCTCTTATGCAGCAACAGTCTGCAACAGCAGCAGCAGACAAATAAAGCAGCAAAGTCAATCAAAAATGAAGCTATTAAAAGGCAGTGCTTGTGAATACCACAAACATGACTAATTTCTACATAAAGGACACTCACACGAAAAAAAGAGAGATTTTTCTTCTTGAAAGAGAATTAAGGCTCAAGCAGTTCCATCACAGTGGCAGGCCCAGAGGGGGACACTTGAATGTGAGGAGGTTTCTTCATTTGAGATGTGGTGGTCAGGCTGAGAAAATCAGCAGAGCAGATGCACTTGCTATAGTGTGAAGTCTCCTTTTAGGAGTTAGAAGTGTATTTCTTTAATGATTTCTGTCAACAGTGGAATAAAATATGTTCATTGCTAAGAACCTTTTGACACCATGACACCCAAACCATCCATTACTAATTTATACAGTATATGTAATTTCCATAATGTGAATTACAAATCAAGACCTGAGAAAATACTTTGAACATGTCAAAAAAGAATATGTACTGTATATTTCATAGAATTAGGAGGACATTGCAATCTGAAAAGGGCAGACCAGCACCAAGTATTGGTTGTCATTTATGTTGGACTACCTAGGTTATAATTCCACCTTTCTGAACACAAAAGTTATGTAACCTAATTCAAAGTAACCAGGGTTCTTATCCATACTGCTGCATAGACATTGATATGTGTGGGTTATTGTGAAAAAAATGCCTTCATACAGCATGTTTCAGTTAATTCCATGAGTATGACTTCCACTTTGCTGGCTCACTACAATTTGGTACTATTAAACAAGCCGGTCAAACTAAATTTCTGAAAACTTTAGTTAGCCAATAAAAGATGTAATTTTGCTTGACTTCTCATTTCATCCATATTGGCTGACACGGTACAACACCCTACACTGAAAACATTTTTTGCTATGGTAGCATTGGTGCATTTCTGGGAAAGATCATAGAGCATGTATATTGTGGATAACAGAGATAATTGTAAGAAAGCAGAAGAGTATGATGACAACCATAAATTCGCAAGGATCTCTTCTGTTAGCAAACAGTTTCTTCTTGAGCTATTAGCCAATGAAACTCAATTGCCATCCAGGTCACTGTATTGAGTTTTTATTTGTTTCCTTTGTCATCAAATATTTAACCTTCATCAATATCTCATTGATCAGACACAGGGTTCAAGGGATATGACATTCCCTGCAACTGACCCAACAAAAAAGAGGGCTATATGGAACATACCTATGGCACACACGGAGGACAAATATATGCAATGACCATCCTTTACCTGAAATGAAGTGACCACTGCATCCTGCCACTGGTTCTGAGGAGGAGCTTCCCCCTGGAATGCCCTCAGAAACAGGTTGATGGGCATTTTGCTGGAGAGCCAACTCTTCTGCAGGGGTTAGGTCTGGACCATGTGGACCTCCAGCTGTTTTTTGCTTGTCTGCCTTCTTATTAGCTTCAAAATTAATGTTTTTAATATTATATATGATTATTTATGTCAACAATTCTTTAAATAGTTATATACCAATATTTACCAGTTTGAAGTATATTCTTGTACTTCACTTTAACCTGTTCCCATGTTCTCCTTGTGCTCACTTTGATCCAGAATTATGACATATTAAATAATAATTAATCTGACACATAGGAAATGAAACGCTGCATTCAGTAAGTACAATGCACACTACTTAGTGTTTAATTTGTCGGCCACTTTTTGCCAGCCGTCTTTTTTGGTCTGGACTGCTTTTGCAGTGTTACCCCTTGTGCATATTAAATCTTGAAATTCTTCATGTCCTTTGAATAAAAGGTCTTGTGCCGCGTGTGTGAAAAAAAAAATGCGCCCGTTCTTTCGTCATTTTGCTACAGCCTATCAAAGACTTGCTGATCATGTTTTCTAGACTCAATATATATGGGCTTTTCAATCAGCGCGGGCACGCGCATTCATCTTGGATGATTAGATCCAGCTAGACTAATCTAATACAAAGCTGCGTTTGAAAAACCGACCTATCCCGGATGAGTGTCACCGGCATTAACTTATCCAAGAGGAGGCACCTGATCTCGGATGATTTAAGCGACGTACGAAAAATACCCCCCAGATGCCATGAAAACCGTATTACTGTATACTTTTAAACAAGTCTTCCTCCAGATTAACCAAAAGTAGGCTGCACCATTCTCTGAACATGTCTTTATATACTGAGGTTATTTGCAAAAGTTAATTCCAGAATTTTTCTTTTGACCCTTTGAGAACGAACGCCTTTCCAGTAATGCGCTTTATTAGCCACATACTGTATGTAGCCATTTTAAAATGTGCCTTGTCCAAATGTTGTGTGAAATTCTAATTCAATGATCAGGTTACATGTGTCTTTTTTATTTCAAACAACAGGGAAAACAAGGTAAAAAAGAAAGTGAAGATAAATCTGGCAGTGTCAAGTAAAACTTCAGTCAATTTAGGTGAGTATTCTTCTGCAGACTGATTAAGTGCATCACCTCTAAACCCCCAAAACAGAAACAGAACTCATTTCAACTTATATTTTTATTATTAAACCACTTTCAGATATTTTATATATCTTCAGCTGAAGCACAGCCAAGTTAAGTGGCTTGCATAGTGTGCCTTTTGTTATAGATAGAACATCCAAGTGTCTGGACTTCAGTTTAACTCCAGAAATATGGGCAGATGTTACTTGAAAAAAAAAAAGTTTATATGATGTCTTTCCATAACACAACTCTTTAGATTTGTTTTTACATATGTAAAATAGACAAGTTAAGCTAATTTAGGGTCACATAGTGATTAAGCCACTGGGTAACCATCTTCAGTTGTTGTTTTAAACACCCCTTACACTTTGTGTATTAAAGCAGTCCCAGATTTTTATCTTAAATATGATTCTTCACAATATTACTCCCATATTTCTGTGGTTTGCCACTGGAGACATGTGTGATTACAAAAACAGAAGAACTGAACCCTTATATGTAGAAAATGATCAAGAAAGTTGACAGTTTCAAGCTTAAGATCAAGTTGTAGTATTATCTAATTTATTTATATGTACTGAACAGCATGTAGTTCAATGATAAACACATTTTCATAGAAACTGACACATTGGGATAATAAGCAGCTCTCCCTAGTTTTCACGGAAGAAAATTGGCCTCAGGGTTTTTTTTTATTTTTGGCCAGCAAAGGAAACAGCTCTTAGATGGGCTAGGAAACTGAAACTTTATATTTAGTTTACCTGTAGGGAAGTGTGTAAATCTGAACAAACAAAAAATGATTAACAGAATTATAGAGAAGCAGTTTGCTAGAGAAGCATTTATATACAGTATGTATTCTACATGACACAAAAAAAAAGACTGAGAACATGAAAAAAACTTCTAGCCAAATAGTGAGACAAGTAACAATTTAGGTGGGTATCATTTAAAGGTACTAAATCTAATTTTGAGGTTACCTGATGCAAATATTTAATTTTGTAATAGCTGTGAACCAGTAGTGGAGCACATCCTCAAATGAATAGTCAGACTTATTTTCTCACAGATCAACAGTTAATTATAATATTATATTAAAATCAACCACCCACTGTATCCTTCCACTGGCACCTCCAATCCCTTTGCTTTCCATCCTCCTGACCACTTCTCCTCTCTTGACACCAATACTGCCACAGACACACTATGCTCAACTCTTTCTTCCTGTCTCTCTTCTAGGCTTGCATATGAAAGACCCTGTTCCTGGCTTTCCAACGCAATCTGCAATCAACGGACCAAGCTCAAGATAGCCGAAAGGAAAGGGCGAAAGTCAAAGGCTCGGGTAGACCTGGCTAAGTATTAGTCGTATTTTGAATCCTTTTCTTCTGCCACCCTCAATGGTAAGGTAATGTTCTACCTGACTAGAATTAACAGCACCACTGACACATTATCTCTGTTCGTTGCTTTCACCGCCTTTCTTAACCCTCCTCCAACTCACCTGCCAACCTCCTTGTTTGCTGATGACTTTGCCACCTTTTTCAGGATAAGGTGGCTGCTATCAACAGTCAGTTAATCCTCTCTGCCACCCATTATGCCTCCTCCCAAGCATCACCCAGCATTCTCCACTTTCCCTACACTCTGTCACTGATGTTTCCAATCTCTTCTCCATTCACCCCACTACCTGACCACTTGACCTTATCCCCTCACATCTCCTTCAAGCCATCTCCCCCTAACTCATTTCTACAATTACACACATCATGAATACCTCATTCAGCTCAAGCACATTTCTTACCATCTTCAAACACACTCTGATCACTCCACTTCTCAAAAAACCAACACTTGATCCATCCCAAGTTAACAATTACAGGCCTGACTCTCTCCTTTTCTTTCTTTCTAAAACATTTGAACGTGCATTTCCTAACTAGGTCTCTTCCTTACATGTACAGAATGAATTGCTCGATACCAACCAATCTGGCTTCAAGAGAAACCATGTGACTGAAATGGAACTATTGACTATGGTCGACCAGCTACGATTTGCTAGAGATACCAACTTGTCATCGGCCCAGATTCTGCCAGATCTCTCTCTGCCTTTGACAAAGTCAACCATGACATCCTTCTTGCTTCTCTTTCTAACCTTGGCATCACTGGGACTTCTCTCAGATGGTTTGAGTCGTACACCTCATGCAGATCCTACAATGTGTCCTGGGGCCTCATGTATGAATGGTGCGTATGCACAAAAATGTTGCTTATTCCCGTTTCCACGCTCAAATCGCGATGTATAAAACCTAAACTTGGCGTAAAGACACGCACATTTTCACGCCAGCTAAATGCTTGGCGTATGCAAGTTCTCCGCTCAGTTTTGCAAACTGGCAGCACCCAGCGTCAAAGCAGTGCTTTTGTTCAAGTGTGGTTTCCCTTTCTTTTTTAGATCCACATCCCTGATGAAGCTTTATCAAATACACTGAAATTAACTGCAGATCGTTTATTAGTTTAAGGCATCTGAGTGTAATTAACCTGTAACAATAGAATGGTCCATGGAATGGCCAAACTATTCCAAATACCATAGCTGCTTTAGCATTGTTCCTCTCAATGCACCACTCAGATTATTTATCCCACTGTATCTGAGTGTGGAAAATACAGCTGTACAGCATCTGATCGGAAAGAGAATTATCGGTATACAGCATCAAGCACACACTGCCTCAGCCATGCGCACTGTCTATTGAACTGATCCCATATGGCAAATGCTTCAGAGCCTTTCCTGTAGGGACATCATGGTTCAGAAACAGTTTCATCCCAAGAACTATAAACGCACTCAATCAGTCCATCAAGTGCTCCTTGTAGAACTGTTTGTACTTATTAGTACAATTACCTCACCGTAAACTTGTGATACAGTTATAATATTGCACAGCCTGAGCCACTTTATAAAGCATGTATTTACATATGATAACGATATCTTTTTTAAGATGAAATACAGCAAAATATGTTTATTGCATTATATAGATAAAATGTTATCATCATTTAAATAATCTATTTTGTTAATAATTAAACATGTGAGGACATGGTGTCGCAGCGCTAGCTATTATTATTATTATACTTGCTGAGAAAACAGGTCCTAGCCTAATGTTACTTGATTATGTTTACCTCCTTTTAAGTCACGTTGGATAAAAGCATCTGCCAAGCAAATAAATGTAAATGCAATGTAAACGTAATAGCAATCACATTATCTTTTCAGGAGTTATCCTACTTGCACCAGATTTCTTTTTCACATTCTTACACCAGATTTCTTTTTAACATTCTGCTGCTTCCAAATTTGGCCTACACGCTGCACTGTATAATGAACACTGTGGTTTGCAGTGTTCACTCGCTTTTTCAATCCTGCCAACTTGCTTGCATGTATTAAGTTGCCAAAAAGTCTTTGAGCTGTTTCTGCCATTTTGTTTGTTGCTCTTTTTAAATACTCTCTGCTCTCTGAAGTACCTATATATACACAGAATGACGCCTATCAGTCAATTCTCAAATTGCATCAATGTGACTAAGAGGTTCACCCATATCTAAATGTTTAAAATTCTGACTATTAGAATATTAATTAAACATACAGTAATATATAAATATTATTTTCCTCACAAAACAACATCTTTTAGTGTAAATAAATTGAAACCAATAACAGCTCCATTTAATCGTGTTTGCTACAGGAAAAGATTTTTATAGAATTTAACCAGTCTCTGGGTCCTTTCAACAGTGATTCATGTTTCTAATATAACAGAACACTCGCACTGCACTCACAAATGAAAAGGCGATTTTGTCTCTGAGAAATGAAATAAATTGTAATGTTTCGGTTTGAAAAAAGTATAGTCTGTCCTAATTAATTCTTCATAGCAGCTGTCCATCAACAGACGGCTCTCTATCCCTTAGCAAAGTGTGTGGATACCAATCCAGTTTCTCCTAGTGCAATATAAATGTCAGAATAAAATGTTCAACCCATTCTTGTTAGACAGAGACAAGCTGGAAAGATTATCCTCTTGTTAATATCCCCACGCAACAGTTGGTATTAATGTGTTTATGATTATAATTGCTGTTTCTGCATTCTGGTTTTAGTGTACACTAGATAATGATTTTTTTCACTTGTTCTGCTTCTTTAAGTTTCTGCTTTAATACTGCCTAAATATGCAATAAGAATACAAAAAAAAAATAATAATAAAAGGGTGGAACTTAAAATATTTATTATACCATCCACATAGAATAGCCATTTCAAAATGTAAATTGTATTAATGTTTTCTTGACTGTTTAAAAGTTATATATATATATATATATATATATATATATATATATATATATATATATATATATATATATATATATATATATATATATACATATAATTATATTACAAGTAATATAATTATATGTACCTTAAATAAAAAACTGAACTTTTGAATATAATCAACCAATGAACAAGAAGACCAAACTTCAACAACACACCACAACTGCTGCACTTAACACTAGAATTCCTGAAGCCTATGAAAAAACTTGTAATCCCAGGCCATCTTTAAAATTCCTTCGCACCTCTCCATCAGCGTCATTTTGCAAATGTGTCGATCAGCACAATCAGCAAGCAGCCTGCTATCCCATGGAGCTGAGTCTGTCACAAATATAGTATAGTGTAAATAATATATTGTTATTTGGAATACATACATTTCATGACTGTTCTGTGTATACAATGATCTGTGTAAGTGTAGGATGACATGAACTGCTGAACACATAGCTAAAAAAGAAACTTTTTCCATATTATACTGATAATGATGTGAAGTGTATAATGTGTGAAGACTTTAGTCCATATATCAAATAAACACATGTGTTTTTATTCAAGAATATAACCAAAGAAAAAAAAATCATTAGATTTACAAGTTGCTGTCAATGAGTTAAAAACCCAAGCTCAAATATCAACTGACAGGAAGTTTATACATATTCTTGAATGATGCAGACGTAAGAACCGCTGCCTTATTACCCAAAGGTACCGGGTTTGAGTCCAGGTACTCTGCATTTTGAGTAGTGAGCTGCTATTATTATTACTATAACATAATTAAAACATACATTTGATTTGAGTCTGTAATACCTGTTGTAAATTTTGATTACAGTGATCCCTCGCTATATCGCGCTTCGCCTTTCGCGGCTTCACTCCATCGCGGATTTTATATGTAAGCATATTTAAATATATATCGCGGATTTTTCGCTGCTTCGCGGGTTTCTGCGGACAATAGGTCTTTTAATTTCTGGTACATGCTTCCTCAGTTGGTTTGCCCAGTTGATTTCATACAAGGGACGCTTTTGGCAGATGGCTGAGAAGCTATCCAGCTTACTTTCTCTCTCTGTCTCTCTCTCTCTCTCTCTTGCGCTGACTAGGGGGGTGTGAGCAGGGGGGCTGTGTGCAGCTGCTTCCTGAAAGGACATGCTGCACGGAGCTTCGCGTACTTAAAAGCTCAAAGGGCACGTATTGATTTTTTATCTCTCTCTCTATCTCTCTCTAACTCTCTCTCTGCTCCTGACAGAGGGGGTGTGAGCTGCCGCCTTCAACAGCTTTGTACCGGCGGTGCTTCGCATATTTAAAAGCCAAAAAGCCCTATTGATTTTTTTTTTTTGACTGCTTGCTTTGCACTCCTTTGAAAAGGAAGATATGTTTGCATTCTTTTAATTGTGAGACAGAACTGTCATCTCTGTCTTGTCATGGAGCACAGTTTAAACTTTTGAAAAAGAGACAAATGTTTGTTTGCAGTGTTTGAATAACGTTCCTGTCTCTCTACAACCTCCTGTGTTTCTGCGCAAATCCGTGACCCAAGCATGACATTCTAAAAATAACCATATAAACATATGGTTTCTACTTCGCGGATTTTCCTACTTCGCGGGTGGCTCTGGAACGCAACCCCCGCGATGGAGGAGGGATTACTGTACTTGTAAAAGTTAGCGCTTGCATTTTTATTATTCAGTTGTATTCCATCATTGATGTTCACGTGGTAAAACGAACTTGCCTCTCCCTCACTGAGTTGATGGCATTTATTCATTCTTTTCACAAGAGCAGTGATGACCACAGCTGGTGCTGTGGTTGATGCCTGCTCAGAACTATTTGTTGTACTGGAAATCAAAGATATGATGTCCGTGACTGCTATCAGACTACCATGTGGCATTTGCGCTTTCACAACAAAGACACCCATGCAGAATGTGTGAAAAATGAGAGATTTGCTGTGATCTTGGACACTTGGCAAAGTTTTGTTGAGAACTGCATTTTGAGTTACAATACAAGGCAAAGACTTTCCGAATCTGTGGTCATAAAGCTTATGGAGGCGTTTCTGGGACAAAGGCGGAATCGTAACAACAGACAGCTTCTTCACAGCGATTTTGCTGGCTAATTGACTGCTGCACTGCAATACAACTCAGCTTGGCACCATAAGTAGAAATGAGACTTCCTCCTGCAGCTATTGTCACTTTGGTATGCAATCAACTCTCCAAGCGTGTATGTGTCCAAAAAGAAGAAGCTTTTGATTTCAGTCTGTATCTGCCAGTGTAAAGTTTTGCTACCTGTAAAAGATATCGCTGAAGGGATATAAGCAGATACACAAACGCTGGTGAATCATGTCTTCTTGCTATCTTGTTGTCACTTGACTTTTTTGTCATTCAGTTTTACTTTTGAATAAAAGCACCTTTGTTTCATTATACCTTTGCGAAGTTGTTTATTTTATATTCTAGTAACCACTTGAATGACTTCAAATCTGTCACTGTCACTGTTACTGCCTCTCCCGTACACGCACACACACACAGTCATACATGAAAATGTCACTATTTGAAAACACTATGTCATTTGAACAGGAGTTTAAATATGTTTTTTTTTCGATCTTATATAACATGGAAAAAGTTTCCGCTTTAGGTATGCGTTTAGCATTTCTTGCCTCGCATTTCCTGCCATTGTACACTTACACAGATCATTGTAGACATGGAACACACATGAAATGTATGTATTCCAAATAACAATATATGATTTACCCTATACAACTTCAGGCACCTCACTGCTAGATAAAGAGACCTGAGCTCTAAGAATTATGTGAAGGACTCAGCTCCGTCGGTGGGGGTGGGGGTGGGGGATGGGTTAGCAGGCTGCTGGCTGCTTGTACTGATTCACACATTTACAAGACAAAAGACGCTGACGGAAAGATGCAAAGAAATTTAAGGTGGCCTGGGATTATGAGTTTTTTCATAGCCTTCAGGGATTCTAAGTTAATATTAAGCTCTCTGATCAGATATACAAAGTTAGCAATTCCCTCTATGGCTTTCATAACCTGTGGCTTTTAACTATAGTTGTAATTTGCTGGGTAGGCTGTTTATTTAAAATCTGCAGCCCTTACTTAACTTTACACCCAAGCAATATTGCATTTTTGCAACATAGGAATGGTTCTCAAGAGTGCAAGTGAAGTGGTGATTAACTCGTGTTCACATGACTTAAGGACTCTTAACCCTACGTAGTTTACTTAACAAATTCAGATGTAGTTGTGGACAAGAATGATTTCTGGAAAAAATATTTTCATGTATACCTATTTCAGATTATGCAAAATTGTTTGCTTTAAGATAAAAAGTATCCCCTTTCCAAGGACCCTATCTTGACATATTCTACAGGATAGCTGCTGTTGTACTAACAATGAGGTCAGGATATGAATTTTTGTATTAGTTTAGTTTCAGGAAGTCATGAGCATTTAAACCTCTAAGAGTTTGTTTCTCCATGAGTTTAGTGGAATCACAAAAATGTTAGGTAAACTCCGCAAAATGCACTGAAACCAATAGAGAAGAAAGAACTGAATTAGTTTTAAGTGGACTACAATGGTGAAATGCACTTTTAAGTGTACCTGAAGGCTAGGGAATTGTCTGCTAACTATGCTGGACTAATGATTGTGGTCATTTGGCCATGCCACAAAGCAGCAATTTAGGATTGGCCCATTCCATTGTTTGAAGTCATTTTTCTTTTCAGTCTATAGACAGATACATCAGGCTTTTATTCTTTCATCAAGAAAAGAGAAAGTTCTTGTAAATAATAATAAATCTTTCAATATTATTAATAGTTAACAGGGTCTCATTGTTTTCTGGCACAGGGAGAGGGACGGTTTCTTTAAGACTTGTTTTGACTTGTAACTGAGGCCTAATTAGCCATGTGGCTCTGAGGGATGGCAAATGAATGAGCTAATGCCAGTTGCAGTACTTATAATATTCTTATTAAGGTCAGCCAATGCACTCCTCAAATAACAATACTGCAAGTTTTTTTTTTTACTTTTTACACCTGCATGAAGCAGATTGGCCAGCAATTGTACAATACTCAAGCATAAAAGTTCGCAGATGGCTGCTATACTTTTGTGATATCACACTGGCCTTGCTATGCATGATGTGTGCTGGAAAGAAATATTGTAAATACATTTGGTGAACAGGAATACTGGTGAACACAGCATATTTGCTGCAAAAAATGTTTTGGTGAATTTTGCTGATGAACACTTGTTACAGGATATGATTATATAATAGTAATCCTACTCCTCTTGCTCAGTTTTTTAGACATGTTCACTATTTCTTTTGATGTAAGTGCCTTCTAATCATTCTTATATGTATTTTAACTTACTTTGTAATTTGCCTTGGATGAAGGCACCTGATAAATAAATAAATAAGTAAATAAATAATATGGTCTGGCAACTATTTAAAATTAAAGAAGAAATAATGAAAAGAAAATATATAGGTGCACTTGATGTCCCTCTGAGTCAAAAAAGCAAGAAAATAAGATTTATTAAGGCATTAATAATGTGAAAGTATAAACAAATTACAAAGCAAAGCACAAAAAACATTCTGCTATCCCAAAGTATTTGTAGGGTATTTTATACACCAAAATGATTCCAGTTACTTCCCATCTCCTGTTCTCTTACTCATGACTTTCTTTCTCTTTCTGGTCAAAAGTTTTTTACTCCCTTTTTTTCCCTAGTTTATGCCAGTTTTGTACCCACGAGTACACTACACCCTGTATTCCCACTATATTTTTTTTAGGATAACTAACCTCTCACATGAGACCTGTAAATTTTGTCTTATTATTTGACATTGATTTTGTTTTAATATAATGTCTTTTAGTAAAGCAGATTGGTAAAGCACATTAATAATAATAATAATAATTCGTTACATTTATATAGCGCTTTTCTCAGTACTCAAAGCGCTATCCACATTAACTATAAAGCAGAAGCAGCAGTGAGTTACTCTTGACCTAATGTTCCAAAAACTGATGTTATAATTTATCATCTAAATTTACAAAGAAGAAGTTACAACTATGTTTACTGTCAAAAGAAAATGTTAAACGTTTGATCATTAATCAAGCATCCCTTTTCCTTGTTTATAATCTGTTACACTCCTTTTACTAAAATTCTGAATAAGTGGGTCATTAGTCAAGGCTAAATTTGAAACTTAAGCATCAATTGTTCACAAGCTTCCTGTGTGATGGTCACAAAGTTTCTTAGTAACCCTGTCTGTTTAAAACCAGCTCAATGCCATGGCATAGTAAGCACATTATCTCAGAGAGCACTGATCCCTGTCTCTGTGTCTCACTGATCAATTATCTTCAATAAAATCATCTTTTGGAACATGAGCCTGGAGGTATGAAGTATGATTAATATTAATGTTTGGATGAAGTAAGCACAGGAATGAAGGTGAACATAAATGAATGTGTTAAAAAGTAGAGATTAAGCATAAGCAGTATCTCAGACAGCATTGTTCCCTTGGGTCTGTGTCTCCTCTGCAATAAATGCCTCTTCTGTTTGCAACATTTGAGTTCTGGGGGGTATTTTTTGTACGTCGCTTAAATCATCCAAGATCAGGTGCCTCATCTTGGATAAGTTAATGCCAGTGACACTCATCCGGAATAGGTCGGTTTTTCAAACGCAGCCGTGTATTAGATTAGTCAAGCTGGATCTAATCATACGAGATGAATGCGCGCGCCCGCGCTGAGTGAAAAGCCCATATATATTGAGTCTAGAGAACATGATCAGCAAGTCTTTGATAGGCTGTAACAAAATGATGAAAGAACGGGCGCATTTTTTTTTCACACACGCGGTGCAAGACCTTTTATTCGAAGGACATGAAGAATTTCAAGATTTAATATGCACAAGGGGTAACACTGCAAAAGCAGCCCAGACCAGAAAAGACGGCTGGCAAAAAGTGGCCGACAAATTAAACGCTAAGTAGTGTGCATTGTACTTACTGAATGCAGCGTTTCATTTCCTATGTGTCAGATTAATTATTATTTAATATGTCATAATTCCATATCAAACGTGACCACAAGGAGAACATGGGAACAGGGTAAAGTGAAGTACAAGAATATACTTCAAACTGGTAAATATTGGTATATAACTACTTAAAGAATTGTTGACATAAATAATCATATATAATATAAAAAACATTAATTTTGAAGCTAATAAGAAGGCAGACAAGCAATAAACAGGTGGAAGTCCACGTGGTCCAGACCTAACCCCTGCAGAAGAGTTGGCTCTCCAGCAAAATGCCCATCACCCTGTTTCTGAGGGCATTCCAGGGGGAAGCTCCTCCTCAGAACCAGTGGCAGGATGCAGTGGTCACTTCATTTCAGGTAAAGGATGATCATTGCATATATTTGTCCTCAATGTGTGCCATAGGTATGTTCCATATAGCCCTCTTTTTTGTTGGGTCAGTTGCAGGGAATGTCATATCCCCTGAACCTGTCAAATATTTGATGAAGACACTGTGTCTGATTATTCATCAGGAGGAGAGGTACATTTTCCAAATAATGTTTGATTAAACTCCACTCTGATCAGTCCCATGTGCCCCAATCACATTTGGAAATCCTGGTAATGAGAATGTTAGGCTGATTGAGATTCTTCATGGAACTGTGGGTGTTTTAGCCTGTGTATTACCTACCTGCAATGGCATGAAACACCTCTTTTATTGTCTGCACACGTAGGTGTCCAGGAAACACTATGAAAACCCGAAGGAAATATTTCAGAGCCAAACAGACTTTACGAATTGCCTGGCAAACTGCACTTTTAGATAGATTTTCTGCATCGCCTACAGTATATAAAAAGTGTAGCTTGTAAAAAACCTCAAAGCAATGCATACGGTCTGTGTGCTTGTGAGAGCCCGACTTCGCCTAGTTTGACTTTGAATATAAGGTGCTAATAAATTTTTGAGGTACAATATTCCCCCTCGGCTAAAGCGGTATTTTTCGAAAAGAATTTCCTCCAGAAGCAATAAAGGATCTTGCCGATCGCGCAAAACCCTCTCTATATGAAATTCTCTTCGTATAATTTGCGCACCAATATCAATTGGTCGCTCATTCATGAACGGCGAAGCCATGACTGGTTGACTTCCACGCACCATCACCGATTACGTGTGTAAACTAATCCTTGTTTACGTAGAACAAACCTGCTCCGAGCAGTTTTGAGGATTAGGATGTGTTGCTATGACAACACTTCCAGCAAGAGTTTCGAAAAACCGACAGATCCAGGATCAGGCCAAATCGTCAACAATTACATCCGGCTAAACGACTAATCCATGTACGAAAAATACCCCCCTGGTGGTGACTCATGATTTATCTCGGCAGATGTTATGAAACATTTTCTGAAATCACAACACATACCATATTCACCTCTCTGATTATATGCTTTTGCTGCTTACTTATTACATTTCACCATATTACCTAAACATGATCTCTCCATTCTAAGCCTATGCTGATTGTTTACTAAAATTTCCATTTTAATCACATAGTTTATTTTGTCATCAAATTACAACAAGTGTTTCATTTACTAGTTTCTCAAATCCCATCGTAACTAAAGTAGCACATTAAATGCTTTGTGTTCTATGTGTTCCATTTATTCTATGTGTGTGAATCACTATCTGCTTCTAAAATGGGCTTTCCCTTATGCAGACAGGACACAGAACACAGTACATTCATGACATTACATCTCTCTCAACAATTTAAATAGTAAGATGTATAGTTGGTATCATTTTCATGATGATAGAAGTTAAAGCATGTATTAAACATTTGGGCATGGTGGCGCAGTGGTAGCAAAGAGCTGGCCAGAAATGTTCCTGCCTAATGTGCAGAGATTGTTCCTGACTCCCGCAAGATGCTTGCTGTGCTGTGCACGACCATCGATAAAATAATTTATTGCAGTAGTACTGACTCTTTCAAATATACTAACCCCCAATTCCTGTCCTTCCTTTTCTTTCTCCAAGTAACCAATCACCAGACAATCAGCTCTTTAATAAATGTCAAGCCACACAGGAGCAGTAGTACTGCTTTGACGCTGGGTGCCGTTAGTTTGCAAAATCGGGCCATAAACTTACGCAATTGATTGAGCTGGTGTGAGAATGTGCATGGCTTTATACCAAGTTTAGCTTTTATACATCGTGATATGAGCATTGAAACGGGCGTACGTAACATTTTTATACATGAAGCTCCAGGTGCTAAGAACAACAGCTGAGTTCATTTCCAGCAGCATCATCTAGCAAGGAGTTTCAATTGACAAGGCAACCTATTGCCTTTGTGAGAGCAGGGCAGAGGCTGTAACCTCCATAGAGGTGTACTACAGGTCCACTGGGAGAAGTTAAAGTCTGGTAGAAAACAACCGTTACCACACTCAGGCTATACATCACTTCATGTTTCAAAAGCATTAAATAGATGGTTATGTTGGAGTTAACTGTTTTGTGGTATGATCAATTAGAGGAATCCAATAAGCAAGATCGGATCAAATATGCACACTCATTTCTTCAGTGCCACAGACAGGGACAAGCAATAAGAGGTAAAATAGAAAATATATTGTTCAGAAGTTGGAATAAACTACTATCATATGACAATTTTTTTGATCAAGCACCAGTACTTTTACATTAAACCAGTATTTATTTATCTTGCTTTTACCTTGCAATATTTTATAAAATTGCATAATTTTAAGTTTAATTTGCTGATTAACTGTGCTTTTACAACAAAAGTATTTCTGACAGCTGAACAGTTATAGTATTGATATTTCCTATTGGTTTATTTTACAATGCAAATTAAGAAAATAACTTTTTTGTTATTTTAGTTCTGTTTGTTAAACTGAGGTAGTATATCCATTGGTTAGTTACATACACTTTAGTGGATGACACTTCTCTATAGTTGCAGGTGGTTAGCACCAATCTCTGACTGCTTTGGCTATCCACTTTAGCTTACAGAAAAGCTCTCAAACTCCATGCTTAGATATATCTTTATATTTGACTCTTGGTGTCCTTTGTCATCCTAATGCAGTGACCTAGATATTAAAACTTACTGTGTGAAAAAAATTACAGACACTGTAGATGCAGAATCAGTATTGTTTCTTTAGAACGGTTTAACTAAAACATGGCTGCTAAAGACATTCCATAACATTGTACTGTAATGTGATACAGTGTAAAAATGTAACATCATGAACACCAAAGTGCTTTGTAAAGGAAAGAACGGTTTTGTTGAGAACTGCACCTAATATACAGTATCTACATATCTTTCCAGACCAAATAAAAATGCATTTTCAGAACAAGCAGTTCAGTGTGCAGGGATCCTTGAATAATCCTCTAGACGTTAGACAGCATGGACATGCCTTTTAGACTTCATAGAGGTTTTTTTTATTGATTTAGACTTTTCTAATATGAATTGATCTGCTGTAACTTCAGATAAAATGTATATCTTTTGATTTGTTCAGTGATAAATACCACAAAGCATTGTGAGATCTTAAAGGTTTCTGCCCTATCAAAAAATATAATGTTAACTGAAGAGCCAGAATTCTCATTTGCACCTTCACACATTTATAGAAAAATACAAAAAATATTCTGCACAGATTTGGTTGTGAATATGATAAAAATTATGCTTGGGTTTTTTTTATCATCATCTAAAGTATATTTAGTTTGTTCATGGTATTTCTATATAAGTGAGCTACTACAACGCAGCAGCTCTACTATGTGATAAACTTAATTTCAGACCTTGATAACTGACTTTTGTATACTTGTGATTCACTACATTATAAACCTGGTACTGGAAAATTATTGCCATAATATAGTGATATCTTAATTACTATACACAGCACAGTAAACATGGTTTACTGCCAATGTCCAATATGTAGGTCATGTTAACTGACATATCAATACTTACTGATGATTTTAACCAAGATAAACTGAAGATTGAGGCAGTACATGAATCCTGTTCAAAATGAAAACAAATTTAAAACTCTAGTATTGCAAATCCCATGCTGCCTCTGATCAATACAGTGGTCATGCTCAAAATAATTTGATAAATATGTCTAGGCAGTTGAGCAGAGTTGTCAGCAAATGCACAGAAACTAAAAATAATATCCACCACAAAAGTGATAATTTAATAGTGCTAATAATTCTTATATTTTAAAATCACTGTCAAAAAAAAAATATAGCAAAGTGAATTTAGTTACAAATAAAAGGAAATGAGATATATAAAACAGCCCAAAGGAGAACAGCCATTTTGCTCCAATGTTAATGCTATATACCCTGAAAGTATTGATTAATTATACAGTATAGATATTTTAAATAATCTAGTTAGATGCAAAATGAAATGAATAAATCATGTTATATATTAGGGCGGCACGGTGGCGCAGTGGGTAGCGCTGCTGCCTCGCAGTTGGGAGATCTGGGGACCCGGGTTCACTTCCCGGGTCCTCCCTGCGTGGAGTTTGCATGTTCTCCCCGTGTCTGCGTGGGTTTCCTCCGGGCGCTCCGGTTTCCTCCCACAGTCCAAAGACATGCAGGTTAGGTGGATTGGTGATTCTCAATTGGCCCTAGTGTGTGCTTGGTGTTTGTGTGTGTCCTGCGGTGGGTTGGCACCCTGCCCGGGATTGGTTCCCTGCCTTGTGCCCTGTGTTGGCTGGGATTGGCTCCAGCAGACCCCCGTGACCCTGTGTTCGGATTCAGCGGGTTGGAAAATGGATGGATGGATGTTATATATTAAAACTAAGATTTAAAAAAAATAATAATTTAAAAGCAAATAAAAAGCCATACAATTAAACTTAACAAAACCAAAATTCAACTTCCACCAAAAAGAAAGAAAGAGTGGAGAGCTAGCCAACAAAGGAAATCTTTGAAGCAGGAAGAGTATCATTTTTCCAGATAAAGACAATTATTCGAAAATATTATTGACTAGATCCTGCCATATATTTAAACACTTTTGAACAGATCCTCTGAGTGAGAATTAGTTTTTTTTTTCAATTTCAGATAGTGTAGGACCTGCAGTGGGTTGGCGCCCTGCCTGGGATTGGTTCCGGCCTTGCACCCTGTGCTGGCTGGGATTGGCTCCAGCAGACCCCCGTGACCTTGTGTTCGAATTCAGCAGATTGGAAAATGGATGGATGGATGGATAGTATAGGACATCAGTTACCTACTGACTTAAAGGTGGTTGGTTGGGATTCTTCCAGTTGTGCAAAATAATGTTATGTGCTAGTACTGAAAGTAAAGGCAATTATGATTTGTTTGTCCTTCTCCACTTTAAGCCCATCTGGGAGTACACCAAACACAGCTGTTAATGAGTTAGAAGTAATTGTGACACCAAGGTTATCTGATAGGCATTCAAAGAATTTTTGTCCAAAACAATGTTAACTTGGTGCACACCCAAAACATGTGGCCCAGTGAGGCTGCAGCTAGATATTGCAATGTTCCCAGGATGAATCTTACCCTGGAAACATCTTGGATTGTTTTAATTTAGATAAATGCTCTCTATAGAAAATTTTAAATTGAATTAGAGCGCGCTTTGCAAAAATGGAGCTAGAGTGCATTCTACGCATGGCTGCTTTCCACTCCTTTTCTGAAATATTTAGTAAAAGATCCTTTCCCCATTGAGCTGTGAGATCTTTGAAAGGAAGGGACTTTAAATTTTTTTTAGAAATGTGGAGATTCTGAGTGTTCAATGTTGATCAGCATTTCTTCTGGAATAGAACTACAGTAGGTGGAAGGTGAGGAAAATTGGGTAGGTTCAGCTTAGCAAACTTTATAGCTTGAAAGTAGCAGAAAAATTGTGTTGATGAGACGTTACATTTGAAGCTTAAATGCTTGTACATTGTTGAAAAAACATTATTGATGCACCAGTCTCTAAATGTTTTAATCCCAGACATTTTCCAAGCATTAAAAACATATGTTTGAGAGGGTGCAAAAGAGTTTGTTGTTATGTAGAGGTGTGATAGATAGAATACAAATTGAGGCTTTCTGGACTAGTATAGAGTAGTTTGAAATATGCACATATGTTTAGGGCCAAACCCAAATGTGTGCAATGTGGTGAATAAGTAGTCCCATTCAACCATGTAAAATGCCTTTTCTGCATCCAAAGATAGTAAGCTCACTGGTGTGTTAGATTCAATGACTGAATATATTATATTAAACAACATCGAAGATTAGAAGGTAAGTTTCTGCCTTAAATAAATCGGGTTTGGTCTTGGGATATTACAGAAGGAAGCATTTTCTCAATCCTTCTAGCTAGAACTTTGGAGAGTATCTTAACATCATTATTCAGGAGTGAGAATGGTCTGTATTATGTATGTTGTAGTAAGTCCTTATTTTTCTTAGGAAAGATGGAAATGAATGCAAGATGCCTGAAGAAGGGGCCTGAGTTGCCTCGAAAGCTTGCATACTGTAATCTTTTTAGTTAGCCAATGAAAGGTGTCATTTTGCTTGGCTTTTCTCTACATTCATAATGGCTAACACGGTACAACACCCCAGTACTACATTTTTAAAAAAAATGTTGTGTGGTAGATTTTTTAATGGGCTACATCTAAAAAGTAGACTCCTGACTGAAAATTGTGGGCACCTATGCAAAATGAAATGATGGAATTATATTGATTTACTGTATATCCTTCCTAAAATGTTTCCTCTGACACCATATATTAAACTAGCAAAATACCCGCGCTTCGCAGCGGAGAAGTAGTGTATTAAAGAGGTTATGAAAAAGTAAAGGAAACATTTTAAAAATAACGTAACATGATTGTCAATGTAATTGTGTTGTCATTGTTATGAGTGTTGCTGTCATATATATATATACATACATATACACATATATTATATATATATGTGAAAGCCCGTTTCAGTCAATAAGTCTTAAAAACAGGTGTAAAGATATTGACAATAAGCTACGCAAACCCACCAAGACATGGAATCGTTTAAATCAAGTATCATTACATCTTCCTTTCTTAAAGAGAAGTAAGTCAGTACTTATAAGCTTACATATATATATATATATATATATATATATATATATATATATATATATATATATATATATATATATATATATAGACATACATACATATATATATATATATATATATCTATATCTATATATATCTATATATATCTATATCTATATATGTATATCTATATATATCTATATTTATATATATATATATATCTATCTCTCTCTCTCTCTCTCTCTCTCTCTATATATATATATATATATATATATCTAAATCCCCGCGAAGTACTGCTTTTAAATTTTTATGAAAAAGAAAAGCTTTTTAAATTGAGGGAAAATATCCCAATAGCAATTTGTTAAGGATCTGTTTTTTTTGTGAAGCAGCCTTAACACAGCTTTTCCGCTGTTTTATAAACGAACGCCATATAAGGTCTTCCTTTTTCCTTGCTTCGCCAAGGAAAGAGCCTTTTTATTAAATCCAAGGGTTCTTCGCTTTTTTTTTTGTTTGTTTATTACGATTGTTATAGTTCTGTTTGTATATGACGTTGTCAGTTCAGCACTCAAGTTGTAATATGACCAAGCTGTGCAAGCTTACTGTTAAGAATGCAACGTATAGTTGTACATGAGAAAAGCAATCTTGCCTCAAATCAATGGCAAACTTTTGTAGGTCTATGAACTTAATTTAAAGTTTAGGTTTACATGGTGCTTTCTTTCCGAAGTACCTGCACTCATGAATATGTCTGTATGCGTCAGTTGCTGAAATCCCCGCGCTTCGCACCGGCGAAGTACTGCTTTTAAATTTTTATTAAGAAGAAAAGAAAACCTTTTAAAATTGAGGGAAAATATACCAATAACAGTTTGTTAAGGATCTGTTTTTTTGTGAAGCTGCGTTCACTCGAGTGATCACTTCGAGATGACTTGCTGGCTAACCATAAGCGTTACCTGGTAGGTAACCACCCATACAATCAGATTGTGAATCAGACTACGAATGCCGTGAATGTAATTACCCCGATCTACATGCTGTCAAATAAACGAACCACACTCCGTGGCGCAATTTTAGGGGCTTAGCCTCTAGCGCTGACGTCCGAGGTTCGATTCCCGTAAGGGAGTGAAGTGAGCGCTTCGCACCGGCGAAGTACTGCTTTTAAATTTTTATTAAGAAGAAAAGAAAAAGAGCTGTAAAGATATTGACAATAAGCTACGCAAACCCACCAAGACATGCAATCGTTTAAATCAAAGCGCGAGTCGAAAAAACACCATCCCATAATATTAGTTAACGATTAACACATTTCTATATGTATTGTAAGCATACAATACAACTAATAATATGTTGCGCTTATTTATCTGGTGTACTGATATTTTTGCGTGTTTAACGGCTGAAATCTAACGTGGTTTGTGCCCTTCAGAATGAAAAGAGTTTGCATTTACCTTTTTAATAAAAGGTGAGCTTTTAAGCCTGAGAAATCACCCCGTAAATGCACACGTTTAATTGCACATGTGTTAATATGTATGCTTACACAGTATTAAAAGACACTCAACAAGTACACAGTATTAAAAGACAGTCAACAATTAACGTCATTTACCTTCGTTCCCGCGTTTGACTTGTGCTGTAAATCTCTTCCTCGTTTTCAGTTCACGTGATTACGTAGGAGGCGTCATACGTGATGATGCGATACGTGACTCCGCCTCCTCCATTAGAGTATATGGACAAAAAACAGGTTCCAGTTATGACCATTACACGTAGAATTTCGAAATAAAACCTGCCTAACTTTTGTAAGTAAGCTGTAAGGAATGAGCCTGCCAAATTTCAGACTTCTACTTACACGGGAAGTTGGAGAATTAGTGATGAGTGAGTCAGTCAAACAGGTTCCAGTTATGACCATTACGCATAGAATTTCGAAATAAAACCTGCCTAACTTTTGTAAGTAAGCTGTAAGGAATGAGCCTGCCAAATTTCAGACTTCTACCTACACGGGAAGTTGGAGAATTAGTGATGAGTGAGTCAGTCAAACAGGTTCCAGTTATGACCATTACGCGTAGAATTTCGAAATAAAACCTGCCTAACTTTTGTAAGCAAGCTGTAAGGAATGAGCCTGCCAAATTTCAGACTTCTACCTACACGGGAAGTTGGAGAATTAGTGATGAGTGAGTCAGTCAAACAGGTTCCAGTTATGACCATTACGTGTAGAATTTCGAAATAAAACCTGCCTAACTTTTGTAAGTAAGCTGTAAGGAATGAGCCTGCCAAATTTCAGACTTCTACCTACACGGGAAGTTGGAGAATTAGTGATGAGTGAGTCAGTCAAACAGGTTCCAGTTATGACCATTACGCGTAGAATTTCGAAATAAAACCTGCCTAACTTTTGTAAGTAAGCTGTAAGGAATGAGCCTGCCAAATTTCAGACTTCTACCTACACGGGAAGTTGGAGAATTAGTGATGAGTGAGTCAGTCAAACAGGTTCCAGTTATGACCATTACGCATAGAATTTCGAAATAAAACCTGCCTAACTTATGTAAGTAAGCTGTAAGGAATGAGCCTGCCAAATTTCAGACTTCTACCTACACGGGAAGTTGGAGAATTAGTGATGAGTGAGTCAGTCAAACATGTTCCAGTTATGACCATTACGCGTAGAATTTCGAAATAAAACCTGCCTAACTTTTGTAAGTAAGCTGTAAGGAATGAGCCTGCCAAATTTCAGACTTCTACCTAAACGGGAAGTTGGAGAATTAGTGATGAGTGAGTCAGTCAGTCAGTCAGTCAGTCAGTCAGTCAGTGAGTCAGTGAGGGCTTTGCCTTTTATTAGTATAGATGGGGTCAACTTTGACCCTAATGGTTTTTTTATGTATTTTACTTATTTTAGATTGTTTTCATTGGTTCACTTTTATTACAAAAGGCTATTAAACCTCGAACATGAAATATTTTTCTTTTAAATAGTGAATTTGTGTACAATAAGGAAAAATGACACATCAAAAATTTTATAACAATTCATATTTATTTCAAAAGAAACACTTATCCCTTCATAGAAAATGAATAATTATAACATTGAAATATGAAATATTTTTAAATTGTGAATTTTTGTATAATGAGGAAAAATGAAACATCAGAAATTTCAAAACACTTCATATTTATTTCAAAAGAAACACTTAACTCTTCATAGAAAAAAATAATTATAACAATGTTAATAATTTAGAAAAGGACCTATTTTTACTGAAAGAAACACATGATTTCTTACTGGTTTAGGGACTGCAATTCACACAGTAACTTCACACTTAGTGTGTTCCACACAAATGAAGAAAGTATAAACAACGCATCTCTTACAGTATTTATTGTCTTTAGACCTTGTGCAAATTACAAATAAGTTTCTTTTTGCTCAGAATGCAGGGCTAAGATAACCTGTGGAAGTATGAGGAAGAGGACCTGTATCTGTTTCCATTGCCATTTGTACCAAAGTTTGTATTCCTACTCTTGGAGCTTTGATTCTCATTCTAATTGTAGGCTTGATACACTTTCTGCCAAATTTTTCCTGAAGAAACTTAGCCTTATCATTGATTTTAAGAGTAAATGTAATAATAACATTTTCAAATACATTACCTTCATCTAAAACATCGTCCAGACTGTCATTGGTCAGAATCGTCTAACATACCAATAACATCAGAATATTCAAGTTTTCCTTTGCTCATTATATGGTTTTGAAATCTAGTGCTTGATTGGTACTAAAATTATGATTCTGGTGTTAATACCAGCTTTCAGACCACAGTATCAGTTCCAAAACAATTCTGAAGCAAATAACAGCTCCAAATAACTCTAAACTCCCTATGTTATTCCAACCTCCCTGGTGTGCCACACTGTCCACCACTTCCCTTTGGATAGCCTTGATTTCCGGCTTGCATTGAAGCAATAGGTCCCTAGTAAAGTCTAGATTGTGTCAAAGCAATAGGCTTGATTCCCCGTTTCGATTAGTTAAGTGTAAGAAATGGACATTTTTCCACAACTGCAGTAATAAGTACTGAGGTCGGGTTGGATAGCATAGCTGAGATGAAAGATGAAAAAGTTTACTTCTGGCACCAAAAATCATTAACTGCTGGTACTGTATCATTTTTTTTGGTAATTTTTCATAACTAGTATATCTGAATGCAACCCCATTCAAGTCTAAAAAGAGAAAAAAATAAAATTAGTTGACATGGTTAAAATTTTTTTTTGTTCTGATGTTTTTGCCTAAAAGGGGTCATTTAACCCTATGAACTTGTTTATACTATACATTTGGAAATTTTCCATCCATCCATTTTCCAACCCGCTGAATCCGAACACAGGGTCACAGGGGTCTGCTGGAGCCAATCCCAGCCAACACAGGGCACAAGGCAGGAACCAATCCCAGGCAGGGTGCCAACCCACCGCAGGACACACACAAATACACCCGTTACAAAGCACACACTAGGGCCAATTTAGAATCGCCAATCCACCTAACCTGCATGTCTTTGGACTGTGGGAGGAAACCGGAGCACCCGGAGGAAACCCACGCAGACACGGGGAGAACATGCAAACTCCACGCAGGGAGGACCCGGGAAGCGAACCCGGGTCCCCAGGTCTCCCAACTGCGAGGCAGCAGCGCTACCCACTGCGCCACCATGCCGCCCATTTGGAAATTAGGTAAAGCATTTTGTAAATTAATCATTGAAATGAGAAATGTAGAACTTTAGTCAAGAAGTAAAAAATTGTTGGCAGAAGATTAGCATTTCATATGTCTATGTTCAAATTTGATCTTATTTTAGCCTAAGGAGGGATATGCAATTGCATTTCTCTCAGTATATGCAAAATACCAGAGTAGGGAATGAGAAATTGGAAAATCTGAATTTTAAAGAGTTATTTGTATAACTCACTTCAACATACTGTGTACCATTTCTGATTAATGACATAAATTAATGACTTATTACCAGCTTCAGAGAAGACTTGGTAATGTGAATAATATGGTTACCAAAAAATAGCAAAGTTGGTTTTGATGCTTTTTAGATGCAAAAATGAGGCTTAACCTGCACCCAGCTCATGATGTACTGTAAGCAATGTTTAGAAATGTATTTTTCCCCCAGAGTGAGATTTGTCTTTTTATAAAAGCTTATTAAATACTGTAAATAAAACACGCACACAAATACAATGGTCAGAATAAATACCAGAATGACTAAAAAGAAAGAAAATTAAAAAAGAAAGAAAACTTCTGACTTGCCAGTCACTGCCCCAGTAAAGCACTATACCGGTATATCACTGTTGATATAATGGAGCCCCAGTACCATTGACACATTGCTGAATAATTTGTTGGCTGAAAATCATCAGTTTTAGTGTGTTAGAGAGAGTATATGCAGCATTGATTCCAATGGCACTCGATTTTGCTTTAATTTTCATCTTTTGTACTATATCAAGTAGTCCAGAGTGTATTGCATAACTGAGCTTGCCCTTTTAATTATCTTGTTGATTTCGCAGGCCTCTCTTGAAGTGACAATTCCAGCCTAGCATACTACACTGTAGAAAGCTACACTGGCCATCACAGAGTCTTAGAAGATGTTAAGGATGTCACTACTCATATTAAAGGAACGCTTTAAAGCTTATTGTTATGGATCATAGAAATCCAAATGTTTTAATTATTAAATCCACTGATTTAAAATAATAATAAAAAACAAAATAATATCTTGTCCATGCTTATTTAATGTACATAGAACTCTGTAGTCTAAATTGGCTACTGTCACATCAGTTCTGAGAAAAATCTTAACCCAGAAAATGTATAAAGTATAGGTCAATGCTAAGTCTTGTTTTATAGCCTGTAGCCCTTCAGCACGTTGGTACCTCTCAAACACTTTGTTTTAATATCAGGTTTTGATTAAGATGGCAAATAACCTGCTCTTAGCTGCTAATACTGGTAAATTTTCAGTTTTAATTATTTCTTGATTTTTCTCCCACACTGTCCTTATTCAGTGCTTGAAGTATACATGGCAATCTTTTAATTCTCTCTGGTAATCAGAATACGTAAATCATATAGGTTCCATGTAGGCTTTGACCGGCACTGAGTGAACTTATAATGAAAGTAATAAAACAAGTTTAGAAAAAATCAGTTGTGAGGCGATGACTACCACACACACACCCACGTAATAACCTGTCTGCACCACTATTATCTAGGAAGCACTACCCTATCATTTGACTTTTGTGAGCCTCTGATAAACATTATGACTAAGATTCCATTATGTACACATCTGTACTTCCAAAAAGTGTGCAGTACTCAGTAAATGTGACTGTTCATAGCTTATTTACCTAGATTTTCTGATTGGTGTTTATTTTGTTTATGCCTTTTTTTGGGTTACATGGATCAGATGTATTTATGGTGATGAGTGAAACATCCAAGTACTCTAAGATCACTGCCCGAGCTGCTTTGCGCATGTTTTGTGTCACGACTCAATCCAGCCAAAAAAAAAAAAAAGTTGCAGTATTTTTTTGAAGGATACTTTATCTAACCATAATCTGAATACTATAAATACTGACACCAGAGATATGATACTGATCTCCGTGCTCGGACTCATTGTTTTACACAGCACTGTCTGGCTAATTATGCATTAATAATTAATTAATGTGCCTAAGGCATATGTCAAAATAAGCCTTAAAAGAGCCCTGTACCTCACCTTCCTCAAATTAGAATGAGACCCAGTGAACTAATAGTAATAATGAAAGATCTATTATTATTTACAAAGCATTTCTATATTCTCAATAGAAATAGAAGAAAAACTGCAAAATATCTGCACAAATAGATAGGAAACAAAAAAGACACTCTGGCTGTAAATAGAAGTTCAAACAGTGGAACAAGCCAGTCCCATCTCTGCTTCTTGGCAAGGCCATTGTATTTACTATATTGGTGAACTTGTAGAAGCATTATCTAACTCTTAAGGATTACCCAGGGCAGAGGTCATGGACCCTGTCTGCAGCCAGGAGAGACTGTATCTTCTCATGATGTGACTCAGTAGTGTGTATGGCCCCCATGTACCTGTATGCACTCCCGACAATGTCTGGTCATGCTCCTAATGAGATGGTGGATGGTGTCCTGGTGATCTCCTCCCAGACCTGGATCAGGGAATCAGTGAGCTCATGGACAGTTTGTGGTGTTACTTTGCAGGTCGTCGGATGCAGCAATAAATAATGTCCCAGAGGTTCTCAATTTGATTCAGGTCTGGGGAACACGCGGGCCAGTCAATGGCATCAATGCCTTCGTCATCCTGGAACTCAGGGCCCACTGCACCAGTGTAAGTTCTGACAATGGCTCTGAGGATTTCATCCCAGTACTGAACAACAGTCAGGGTACCGTTGCTTAGCCCTTGGAGGTCTGTGTGACCCTCCAAGGATATGCCTCCCCAGACCATCATGGCACTACCAACAAACCAGTCATGCTGAATGATGTTCCAGGCTTCATAACATTCGCCACAGCATTCTCCAGACTCTTCTACGTCTGTCACATGAGCTCCAGGTGAACCTGCTCTCATCTGTGAACAGAAAGGGGTGCCAATGGCAGAGCTGCCAGTCTTCTCTGGTGAAACTCAATCGAGCTGCACGATGATGGACTGTGAGTGTAGGTCCCACTAGAGGATGTCGGGCCCTCATGCCACCCTCATGGAATCTTTTTTTGACAATTTGATCAGAAACATGCACACCAATAGCCAGCTGGAGGTCATTTTGTAGGGCTCTAGCAGTGCTCCTCCTGTTCCTCCTTGCAAAAAGGAGCTGATACCTTGCTGGTGGGTTGATGCCTCTCTACGGCCCTGTTCAGTTCTCCCTGTGTAACGTCCTGTCTCCTTGTAACTCCTCTGTGCTCTTTAGACTTTGCTGGGAGACGCAATAAACCTTCTTGCAATGGCACATATGGATGTGCCATCCTGGAGAAGCTTGATTTCCTGTGCAACCCGAATCATCTGCAGGTACTACTTCTTCAGTAGTGACAAGGACAATAGTAAAATGCAAAACTAGAGAAGAATCAATCAGAAACAATAAGGAGAGAACAATTGTCTGTGGCCACCATTCCCTTTTTGGGGGTTGTTTTGCTATTAAATCTCCGGTGCACCTGTTGTCACTTTTATTTGCACCAAAGCCAGTGAAGTTGATTTACAACTACATATGCTTCCTAAATGAAGCTTAATTGACTTGGTTTTAGACTGTGATGATTGCTTCCTTGATTTGTTGAGCAGTGTTTATATATGTGTATGTATATATGTATCTTTTTCACTTGTTACTTGTTTGTGGCTATTTGTTGTATTTTGAAAGTAGTTATCATTCTGTCCGCAACTTTTGTTGTTTGGAGCACAGTGGCCCCAATAATCAGCCCAAATATTTGGCTGACACTTCCCTAGCCCTCTGGGACAATTAAGATACAATTAAACCATTATAATTCACTAAAAGCTAGTTCAGTTCTTTCTTCCCCATTGACTTCAGTGCATTTCACAGAGTTTGGCAAACTTCATGGTCATTTCACAGAGTATAAACAGAGTATAAACGATATCATGGCGAAGCAAACTCCACGAGATTCACTTATCAATGTTAACTAGTCAATGTTTAGTAATATTTATTGATATTGTTTGTTGTTGTTTTTAAGACTTTAAAGTAAAATAACAGCAAATTGAATGGTCATGAATATTTAAGACAGGAGATCTAACAGAGTGTATACTATGCACAGCAGTTGATACAAAAATGTGGAAAAGAAAAGTTGTGATCTGGAGTTCCATTTTCCGCCACATCTTAGAGACTAATGTTAGGTTCACTGGTAACACTAAAATGTCAAAATATCAATGAGAATGCACTGAAATGTGTTGCTTCATTTATTTTGCTCAGTGCAGGTAGGATAGGCCCTGTGCTGGAATAAGCATGTTTGTAAATATAAGTGCATAAATAGATAAATAAAAAATAGTGTGTAAAATAAGGTAACTGAAAAAAACTAAAAAAGAGCTCACCATAATCCCCCAATCCATATTTGGAAGTATCATTTTGCAGCTGCTCATAATTGATGTCTAAGAAAAACATAATAAGCAATAGCTGGTTAGGATTACCTGTATGCCTTAAGAAACCTGACTTTTTCTGATTAAACTTTGACTCTTTCAAAATAATCCCATCTACCACTGTGAGTTGACTTGGAGTTATATTTGACAGTAGCATGACCTTTAAATCCTACAGTCAAAGTCAAAACTGTTAGAGCCAAAACTTAAATATATCATCTGTGAAATATTACCAGCTTTCAAAAGTACCTCTTTAGATCAGATGCTGAAGTGCTTTGCTATGTTTTTATCACTTCACAGTTGGACTTATGTAATTCTCTTTTTAATGGCCTTCCTGCAGAAAGAAGCAATAAAATACATTGGGTTCAGAATGCCGCTTACACAGTCTTGACCAAAGCAAAATTCTATGAACCACATCTGCTCTGTCTTCTTGGGAAATGTTGTTTTGTCTTTAAAACCCTGGTACCTAGTTGCAAACTGTTTGTATCAACAGTCCAGAACATGCTGCTTACATACTATAAACCAATAAGATAACTGAGATCTTCTGATCCTGGGAAACTCTTTATTAGCGTTTCCCACACCACAACCAAAAGTTCAGCACTAAGCAGCACAGTATATGGCACTCTGTAAGTCTTCTTTTTCTTTAGGTCACTGCCTCTAATCCTCCACACAAGCATTGTTTTTCCTCCTCCCAGTTTTTGCTCCTTGATCAGTGGCAGGCAGCTACTTTTATGTGAAACCCAGGAGTACTTCCAGTGTTCCATAATCATGATCTGGGAGGCTGCCATCTGGTGGTTTGGGGAAGATAATGTCCTGTGTATGCTATCTTCCCCAATCTGGGCCAGGCTCCTGACCGTCCCTCACTATACATATATATATATATATATATATAGATATATATATATATATATATATATATATATATATATATATATATATATATATATATATATATATATATATATATACATACAGTATATATAAAAGCCAAATACTACTGACTCACTCATCACGAAATTTCCCGAACCATGAGGACTTGGGACTTGAAATTTGGAATGCAGGTTACCCTTGGCCCATAGGTGCTCACTAAGAAATGGTTTTAAAATTTCCTGGTCCAAGCACGTTCTGTCTGTATGTCTGTCTGCTTTTCACGAGAGAATTACTTAACGGATTTAGATCTGGTTGTTTTCTATAATTTGCTTGAACTTTCTGGTTAATTTTGTGACTTCTCTCATCGCACTAAGTACCATATTACGCTTGCGGTACCGATGTATTTATGCAAATCCAAGAGAGTGGCTGTGGGCCTAGAACAGGGGGACGGAGCCTTCCTCATTCACTGACCAGCCTCTGTTCAAGCTGGTCTACATCTCGCCACGTGTTGGAGTGCACCTTGCCTCCGCTTAGCTAGCGATACCTGTTTGTCCAACAGACATTATCATCTACAGATTGTTAAGGAGTAATGTTTGACGTTTTTGAGAGAGAGATCAGAGCTCCATGTGTTTTAGAGGGTAGCTGCTGATTTTCAGAGATATCAGGCCATGTGCTTTTCTCCCCGCGCAGGGAACACTCTTGCGTCAAAGTTGAAAATGATCAGATATAGTGCCAACGTCTATTAATTTTTAAAGTTTGTCCTGTTTCATTAGTATGTGGGCGCAGCCACGGGGTACAGCTGGTGTATATATATATATATATATATATATATATATATATATATATATATATATATATATATATATATATGCAGTACTGTCACAATCACAAGTTTAGGTGGCACGCTTCTGGCTCTGGTCAGGTAAATAAGACATGTAAGAATTTAAATGTAACACAATTGGTAACACCTTTTGCCTTTGTTTCCCTAGAATGGAAGAAGAGAAGATCCCAGACACATGAAGTCACTCAGGAACCCTGCCTCTTCCATTCCATCCCCTATACAAGAGCATAGAAAAACAGAAGTCGCCATTTATTCTGGACCATGCCTCTATCAAGACTAGTTTTGCTGTGATGACAACCTCATTTTGTAGTTCACCGATGTTAGTGAAACAGATTTGGACCTATGGTCCTAATTTTTGTATTGTGTTTAATTTCTGATTGTTATATTAAACAGTATTTACCAAGGGTAGTACCTTATAACTTTGACAGTATTCCGTCTTCTTTCAATTATATGTGTAATACATATAAGTCGGGGTTACTGACAAAGATTCGGGGTACTATATATATATATATATATAGCTCTTAGACTGATTTGATGAGTTTAAGCTGCCATTTTTTTGTTTCTTACTGTGCTTTGTTTACTGGCACTCCATTCAAGGATGATTCCTGACATGTTAAATGTTAGAGGAAGTGAGAAGAAAATGGTTAGATGGACTTTAATTTGTTTATGAGATTCATTATTAGCAATTTGAATAAATATATGCATTCATCTTTTTACTTTGTTATGAATCAATACTTCATGAATAAATAATGTTTAATCAAACACAACATCTTAATCTCCAAACAGTGTTCCAGTGTTATAAGCTTTTCATCAGTACAAGGCCATTTTGTTAAGTGGCTTTAAATTAAACCAAAACAATAACAGAATTAAACTGTGCATCTTTCCAAATTTAAATAACACATTTTATAAAATTAATCAAATTATCATCAGTTCTGCCTTAACACAAATATGTTATCGAATTATTTGCTTGTTTGTATAAATTGAATAGTTGTATCTCTTTATTATTGTATCGTTATTAGTAAAAATATTTAACCATCCTTATCCAACCAGTTTTTAAGAATATTAAATAGGATATATTTAAATTTAGACCACAGATGTTTTTGGTGTGTGTATATAGTATGTATAGGTACATTAAAATATACCAAAATGTCCAACTTGTCACAATATCATTTTGAACCTGTTTTTGTCTTAGTTATGCTTCTTACACCTTACTATAATCCATAAAAGCATATTTCAGGGTGTAACTTACAGAAATCTGTCTTTTGTATATTACAGCACCATTGAACAGTTTCACCTGTTTTAAATCTCCATACCACCCCTTGACTGAGTCTATCTAAAGTAAGCATGCTCTTTAAAGGAGGAACAAGTCTTACCTGTATAGATTCTAGTGTAGCAACAACATTTTATTTTAGTAGCATGGTAGGTTTAATTTAGAAGTCCAGAAATATCATTATATTATTACAGGGTTTGACTTACATATTTATTAATTTTCTGCATGTTCATTTTTCACAACTGGCTGAATCAAACAAGAGTCAAACCAAAACTTGACTGTTGCCTATCACAAAGTACACTCTATAGCTCTGAAGCAACAATGCTAACTGTTACACTTTTACTGTCTACACATTTTATATCATAGGCTAACTTTATTTACACTTTCTGCTTAATTCCATCTATTATCCTGAAATATATATTTTTTTATTTTATAAACATATGCAAAAATATCAATTTTGGATAGTTTACCATTTCAAATTGACTGTAGGAGGGGTTATTTCAGCTTGTATGTTTTGCACATTTTCCTCGTTTACTCATCTGACAGCCATTCCTGACTTCAAAACTGATCCATAATACAAGTTAGTCAAGTGATGGGGGAAGAATGCACATGCCACTGGTAAACCAGCTGTCTTCTTCTGCTGCTTGAGAGAAGTTAAATATAGACGTAAACATGAATGTAAAAGTAGATAAAATTTACACATGAATTAAAAGTAAAGAATGTTAAAAGTAAAGAAATGAATGGAAGTGGAAAGGAATTATGCAAGCATCACTGTGTAAGCATAGAGTAAACAAATATGTACTCAGAATATATGTTACACCAAAAGAACAAAATGGCTTCTTTATCTGCAGATCATAATGACTAAATATTTCTCTGACACTACAATTTATCAGAAAAGTTCCAGTCCTGCTCACCATCCATTTTTTGAGACTTCAGCAGAGATTTTAATTCATTTAAGGTATGTCATTCATAAATGTTATGTTTAAGAAATCTAAGTTACAATTAGTCATAAACCCTCCAAACCCAATAACTAATAGCCAGCACATCAACCAATGCCATTTATACATCACTTGAATTGGAATCTATTGTCTATGAAAGCTTTTGAGCCATTGCAAACCTTTTTCGGCTACATTGTGAACCACATTATAGAATGCTGTTAAAATGCATTTAACGTAGTCATCTAAATAATTGCACTCTATCATCTAATTTTTGAGTTGCTTTAATTTTAAATTTTTTCTAGCCATCCACAAATGTGTTATATTTTGTTCTCAGTATCATTATTGTAATGTGCATGTTGCTTACAAAACTTCAAACTAAACTTTTCTTAAACGTTTACTCTTAAATAATTTATTTTAAACTAGCTGATTACCCAGTGGATTCGCTCGGGAAAAAATAAAATGTAGTCTATAAGTTATTAAACAGTAAAACATTAACATTTAAGAAGTAAAGACACATTGAGCACTACTGGAGTGGTTTCGGGTAAACTACATTTTAAAGGCGATAAAACACAACAGGTAAGTAGTATTAGCAGCACCTAAAATGTATTTGGATCATCTCTCGGTAGTAGATCCCTTGTGAAAGGTGCTACATGACCGCTGTGGAATAGAAATTACATTTTCTATGTGATCGTCCAAATTTCTGCCTGACAACCTTGCACTACATGCCTGTGATTTAAGAGAAAAATAATTCTGATAAATGTGGACACTGCCCTTCCGTGCTTAATGGGCAGAAGGTCCAAACAATTCCCAAGTCCAACACTTTACATGAAGAGGTCTGTAAATAGAATAGAATGCCTTTTATTGTCACTATACACATGTACAATGAGATTAAAAGCAGCTCCTTCAGTGCAGACATATATGTAGAACACAACAAGTAAATAAACAAATAAACAAATGGTGCAAAAAGTTGCAAAAAAAAAAGTTCTGCGACGCTATATACAAATGGAAAGAATAATAACTAAATCGAGTTATTGCACATTATTTAAATACTGGAAAGAATAAATAACTATTGCACTATTGGGTTATTGCACATAATTTAAATATTGCACAATAATGATGATCATGTGCAGTGAGTAGTGGATGTTGGACCCTGACAGTAATGATATTGTACAATATACAGATATTACACAGTTATTATCAGTACCATTTAGATATTGGATATTGCGCAGTTGATGGATAGAAGGAAGTCCAGGGGTTGGGGGTTAGACTGTGTAGTCAGTGCATGTGTGAGATTAGAATGGTTATGGCTTTTGGGAAAAAACTGTTCTTGAGTCTGTTTGTCCTTGTGATGCACCTGTAGCGCCTCCCTGAGGGCAGCAGTTCAAACAGATCAGAGCCAGGGTGGCAGCTGTCCTTGATGATGTTTTTTGCTCTGCTGAGGCAGCGGGAGGTGTAAATGTCCATCAAGGAGGGGAGAGGGCAGCCGATGATCTTCTGTGTTGCCTTTACTACTCGCTGAAGCCTCTCTCTGTCTGCCATGGTGCAGCTGCCGTACCATACTGTGATACAATACGTCAGCAGGCTCTCGATGGACGAGCGGTAGAAGGTCAGTAGCAGGCTGGAGTCCAGGTTGTGCTTTCTGAGGACCCTCAGGAAGTGTAACCACTGCTGAGCCTTCTTGATGACTGCTGTGATGTTGTCTGTCCAGGAGATGTCAGCGGAGATAAGGACGCTAAGAAACCGGAAGGTATGGACCCTCTCCACACACTCGCCGTTGATGTAAAGGGGGGCTAAGTCGGTGCTGTGATCTCCTTGGTTTTCCTGGTGTTCAGAGCCAGATTGTTCTTTGAACACCAGGCTGCCAACTTCAGGACCACCTCTCTGTAAGCTGCCTCATCTCCCTTTGAGATGAGTCCGACCACTGTGGTGTCATCAGCAAACTTGACGATGAGGTTGTTGTTGTGGGCCGGACTGCAGTTGTGGGTGTAGAGACAGTACAGAAGGTGGGCTCAGCACAGCCTTGCAGGGTACCGGTGTTCAGTGTGCGAATGGAGGAGTGGTGGGGTCCGAGTCTCACAGCCTGCAGCCGGTTGGTAGGAAAGTCTTTTATCCAGACACATGTGAGAGGGGGGAGGCCAAGAGTGACCAGTTTGGTGATGAGAATATCAGGAATGATTGTATTAAAAGCTGAGCTGTAATCCACAAACAGCATCCGGACGTAGCTATGCTGCTGCTCCAGATGGCTCAGCACAGAGTGGAGAGCTACAGCAATGGCGTCTTCTGTGGATCTGTTTGTGCGATATGCGAATTGGTAGGGATCGAAGTCTTGGGGGAGATAGTCCTTGATGTGCTGGAGAACCAGTCTCTCGAAGCACTTCATGATTACTGGAGTGAGGGCCACAGGTGATAATCATTTAGGCTGGTGATGGGAGACTTCTTCGGCACTGGTATGATTGTGGTTGATTTTAGGCAGGATGGAATGACTGCCTGGGCCAGGGAGAGGTTGAAGATTTTGGTAAAGATAAAGGTGAGCTGGTGGGCACACGCTCTGAGCATCCTACCAGGCACTCCATCTGGGCCGGCAGCCTTCTTGGAGTTCACTGCCAGGAGCACCCGTCTGACATCGTGCCCCTTTACAGTGAGTGGTGTGGTGCAGGAACCCGGTGAGGGTGGGAGCAGGGCTGGAGCAGGTGAGTGCTGCTGTTGTGATGTTTCAAAACGAGCAAAGAAGCAGTTTAGCTCCTCTGCTAGCAGCACACTCAGATCTCCTGTTGTTGCATCACAGCCTCCGTAGTTTGTGATGTTTTGTATTCCCTGCCACACCTCCCGTGTATTGTGGCTGGACAGGTGGGACTCTATGCTCCTTTTATGGTCTGTCTTGGCTTTTCTAATTCCACTTTTCAGAGCGGCTCGGGCAGCCCTGCACAGAGCTCTTCTTCTGTACATATCTTCTTAGATGTAAGCTCTTCATCTTCTTAAAATAATTGATCACAAAAGCAACCTTGAATGTTGCAGGGTTTTAGTGACCCGAACTCACCTTAAGGGACAGTAAGTAGTTGTGCAGGGCAATTTACAAACAGAGTCCTGCTTCGATGGCGCCGATTACACTCATTCGCAAAGATTTTCACTCTCCCAGGAGCCAACGGGGCACTTGAAGTGTCACAAAAAGTGCGAGAAGAGAGGATGCTGCCCGAAACGGCGAAGCTCTCGACCAGGCGGAGCAGCCCGACATTCCACACCTCCCAGAGTCCACTTTGTTCTCACGACCTCTCGCCACTGAAGGTGGTCTCGTCTTCACATTGTTTACAGCTCGGCGCAATTAAAAAGTAGAAAGACGCAAAGCTGTTTTCCTCATCTCTTCTACTATCAAATACTGCCAACTAAAAAAAAGTCACAATGTGGCAGTTTCCGCGACAGTCATGTGGACGAATAAATAAAACTTCTCTGTCAGAACGCGCCTGGCAGCGGACGGCTCAGCGCTGTAGTCCAGAGAGGAGGGCTGGGAGAGGGCGATGTGGGGCGCACTTCTATGGGATAGATCGGCGTGTTTGTGTTTACTTCCTTTCAATATTAGTAAAATAACTCTCACACAAATAATAACAATTCATAAAGATGATATAAAAATGGTGTCCACAAACGAAGTAATTAGTTCCTATATGTTCTGTGGTCATACGTAATTTCCATATCGCGTGATCATACGTAATTTTCGTTTCAAACGCGAAAAGAATTTTATATATATAGATTTAAGAAAGAATTGGAAGAATAACAAGAAACTACTAGAGCACAGTCAGTGAGGAAGCCATAACCTAAAGCCACACTTGAATGTTAGCAAATTGCAGTGGTATTATACAACTGGTGGGACTCTATTGCAACTCGCTGGTAAGACCTGCATTTCTTGGATTCCCCTGAACTATGCAACATGGCAGATCAATTTAAGATGGATTTGCCAAAAACCTAATTTCATATGTACATGTTATGAATTCATGAGTATGTTCAGCTTAGATTTTCCTTTCAAAAGTACATAATTACCTTTGGGATGGTGGAAAATAAACACAGTTTGGAGGACTGAATTAGGAACCTCATAGTTCAACTTGGCAAACTGAAATTTGGTTGTCTTGGTTTGACTAGAAAATGTGTCTCATGCAGATTTGGCTTCATCCTATCCAGATCCCAACACAGTGTATACATGTCAAAAATCAGAAGCAACACCTAAGGCACAGGATGATTGGGTAACTATAAGATGGTTGGGTTTAGGAAGTTTAGTCCTCTGGCACCCATGTCACCAAATTGGACCCGGAATCAGTCCTCATCACTCAATAGCATATCTATTAGAAGAATTATATAAAGAAATATAAAATTGTGTTGTTAGTTTGAGTGAATTTTTACAATTCTAATCAATGTTAACCAAGAAGATAAGTGCAGTACTTCCTGGGTTGCAAATTTGACTCTTTGTTCAATGATAAAGCATTCATCTTATTGCTATATGTTGGCAATAATTATACAGGCTTGCAGCAATCTAAGGTATTAAAGAGAATCTTCTTATTATGTACACCAAAGCTAAAACAATATATTTGAACTTGTATCATACCCTTTTTCATATGTTCCCTTTAGTACTGGTTTTGAAACTGGTGTGTAAAACATAGCTTTTGTAAACGAATACTTTTCTTTTTCTGCAAAAGGCATAGCTTTTTCATAGTCTCCATCTTAAATGAAGGGAATTGTACACTTTATAACAAAAATCAGTCACAAAATTGACTGCTTGACTGATCAGAGCAGTATTCTGGATGAGTATTTTCTTCTTAATGAACTGCTACCTAAAATCCTACTTTTTGGGTCCTATTAAAATTATATATAATAGAGAACAAATAAAATACAAAACTAACATCAGATTAATATATATAATAAACAATTATATATATATATATTCTAGGGGGTTAGCCCCCTGCTCGCTTTGCTCACCAACCCCCACGGCCTGCGCTACGCACCAGCCACTTTGCGTTTCTGCCGCTTGCGTTGTGAAGAGGGGGCTGAACACACCCCAAAGAGATGCAGTCACTGCTCCGAATCCTCCTTTTAAACAGTGATACAATGGGAAACAAATAGTTTTTTTTACCTCCTCTTTGCTTGATCTGCTGCTGCTGTGCTGCGTGATTTGCATCTCGCACAGCGCTTCGAACATTTAAAAGCCTGTAGAGCAGCTGTCCTACTCTTTGTGCCAAGAGATCACCTGGGGCTGGAAATAAAAGACAAAGTCTAGTCTCGAGGGACTCGAGTTCTTGATATTTTTTAGTTTATAATTTAAAAGTGAAATAAGAATCTGAAAATCTAACAACATCCCATTAAAGTTCAATAAATTCTGAAAAGAATGATACCAAACATATATATGTAGGTTTTAAAATAAGCCGATTTAATGTGTGACAAAAAACGTAACATAAAATCGTTGCACTTTTAGTCTTAGGATTTTATATGTATAGAGTATATAAAGCCAGTAGACGTGGAATAAAACAGTTCATCAGACAACTCAAGTTAAAAGAAATTTTTAATTATTTAATAAGCCACCACTGCAGTTTAGAAGGGTAAGTTCAATGTTTAAGAACATAGTGTTTATTTCCAATGTAAAATAAGATGATGGCACTGTTGTGCACAGATGACACAAGCATGGCAAAATATGTGAGGTCTTCTAAACATCCCAAAAAGCAGACAGGACCATCACCAACCAACTCAGATGTAGGCTTGCCCTAGGTAGCCAGCCTCCAAAATCCATGGGCAGGACTTGGTCTGCGTAGGACTAAAATGGGACCTTGGTTTTTACAGCCCAATATACTGTATACTTTTAAATGTCCTCTCAAAAAGCAAAAAAAGTCCCACAGGAGAGCGGAAAATACATCCTCTAGCATGAATTACAAGTCAAATACAAAAATCTTTTTAAATTCTGAAATATTTATTGGTTAAGAAAAACAGCAAAAATAAGGCAGCAGGGTTTGCCTAAAAAGACGTGAGAGATGAGAAAGGGGGTGTCTAAATATGTAAGAACAGTTTTAATTGTGAATCTTTTTTAGTGGCGCCACACCCCATTGTAGCATGAGATGGTATGTGGGGTGTACTCGCTGGTATGACAGCAATTAATGATTGCCCCTGAAGAGGTAATTAATGATTGCCTGATGAAAGCAGCATGGCAATCAGAAAACACCGGCTTAGTGTGATTTCCTTTTTTGGAATAAAAGGGGTTAGTTCATGGATGTTGAACTCTTCTTGATAATTTATAGCTTTCTCATACCCTTTTCATGGAAACCATAATCTGAATGGTCATCACTACAAGAGAAGCCCAACAAATCAATAAGCTAATTAAAAAGGCAGGCTTAGACACATTCTTGGACTGTTGTTGGTAGTACAGAAAGTGAGAAATAAAACTAAACTGAGTGCCCTTATGAGCATTGTTGCACATCATTTCTCTGACACACAAAACACTGAATACTTTCAACCAACAAATCATTCAGCAGAAGTGTATCAAGAAACACTACTGGGACTCTTTCATACCTATGGCAATATTACTTTGTAATTTTCCTCATTGTGACTGCTCTCATATCTTTAAACAAGTGAAAAGTTTTTTTATTTTTTGTAATTCTTGGGCGTTTGAGGGAGTTGTGTTTTGTTATAACATTTCTGGAACTTATGTAAAAAAAGAACATTTCCACTTGGGAATAATAAAGTACTATTTATCTGTCTATTTTTTAGATTGTTTTGAGTTATAATTTTTTAGTATCACTTATACTCAAAAGACTGAAGTCCATTTGAAAAGCTGTCATTTTTTATTAACATCTGAGGTAGGTTTGTATATTCACCCTATTGTTTTTGCACAAATCCGTGATACAGCTTTTATTTCCATTTAAAATTGACAGGTTAAGAGACAATCTGTCTAAGGTTTCCCCTCATATATAAAAGGAACCAGTCATGCCTTCAAGTTCATGATCCTGAATTGAGATGTCCTGTTCAAAAACCCTTACAAAACATAAATCAATAAATGTGTTGCTGTTGCCTCTTGCTTCAGGAGTAAGCTTTAGAAATTCAGTAACCTACAATTTACATCCATCCCTCAAGTTTACAGTCAATGTTTCTACCACGTCATCATTTCTCAACATACATTTCACCTTTCCAAGTCTTTTTTATTATTAATATAAACCAATGAACTCTTCTAAGCCTCTTTTCATATCAGACACACTAATACTCTTGTTGTTTTCACAGTTCCTCAGACTCTGCCACCTCTGCAGAAAGTGAAAACGTCTTTCAGAATTAAGTAGTTACAATGTATTTTTTTCATTGACAGGGAATATTCTTCTCACATTATAGTACATTTCAGCCAAGCAAGGAGAAGATTTTGCAGTATTGTTACCTGAAGAAAAAAAAGGAATGGATACTGCATTCCCCTCACCCTCCTCTTCCAGGCTAATGTTCTTTTTTCTCATACAAGCTATTAAACAAAGTTTACTCATTTGACTGATTAATTTTTCCATAATCCACCCATGATGCCCTACTGTTTATTACATAGTCTGGACAAACATCTTGTTCACATCTCCCTTTACATTTCACAGCAACATTTCCCATCAGGCACTTTCTGTTGTAACAGAAGCCTCTGCTTCCCTTCTAATTGTGTTTCTATTATAATATGTCCTAACAGTAACACCTGTTTTTAATGGAAGATTTCATATCCAACAACAGACTTCCTGTCTGAAAGAATATTAGCACCATTTCATGTAGGGAATTGTCTGTCAGTTCCCATTGGTAAAACAGGAAAACAGCTTGCTGATCATTACAGAAACACGTTTGAGATTTTAACTGCAATGTCCTCATTAATTCTATTTTGGAACATTTTAAGCTCCTTAGTCATAGCCACACTAATTTTTGAAGGATTAAAAACCACTATTTTTTAAGATAAAATATGAAGAAAGCTTGTTCTCAAAATGTTCAAAAGATCATTTTGGGAAAGATACAGAAGGTTTTGGAGACCAATCATTTCGACAATATTTACTTTGCCACCTTGAGTAAGGTGAAGGGAAATCTTCCATAACATCTTGTTTTCCATTGTACTAGCAAAATTGTGCTTAAAAAAGATCTTTATGTTTCTTTGTAAAGTTTATACCCAGATAATTGATCCAATAATGTCAATGAATATTTACCCAGCCTGGTCTGCTGTGCCAAGGAATTCACACAGAAGAAGCACACTTTTAATTTTGAATCCTAAGAAATTATGTTAGCTCGTTTAATACCAATGATATAAAGGAATGGGAGTATGAGATATAAATGTAATATATGTATTTTATTACTAATAACTTTTTGTGATTTTATTAAAAAAATTACTCATAAATGTATGAGACAATTTTGTTAAAACCCCCAGGTCTTTATCCTCCTACTCTGCTTCCTTGAATAGCCAAACACATATCTAATTATTCTTTATTTCCCCTTGTTCACACTTTACTTTACCATGCAAAATACAGGGCATTGCCAACTGACAGTGTGGAAAGAATCACTGTGAAAGACTGCTTCAACATATGTCTTATTTATGGGTCTTATCCAGCCAGGTGGCTCATACACATTTAAACTGATTTGGTATCACTGCCAATCTTAAGAAGCCCAGAATGTAGAAAAATGCAAATGGAGATATAATTTTATTAAATGTAGTTTATTTATTTTTAAACTCATCTTTTTTGGTGTAACTTCAAAACAATTAGAAATACACACATACATGTGTTTAAAAAATAAATATTAATTATACACAACTGACCTTTACAATACCTTAAAATGTATTATTCAAGCATACTGTCCAACACCAAATGCTCCTAAAGCCACAGTAACAAACTTGGTAATATAATTACATTTTGTATGAGTTATTTTCACACTTACAAAAATAAAATAAACATCTGGGCATGATTTATTATTCTTGTTTGTCTAATAGCATACAATTTAATTTGTCCCCTTTGAAACCAATGGGCTGTTTGCTTCTATTCAATGCATCATTTGTATTGAAATCTAGAATTTTTAAAGGTATGCTTTTCATCATGTTAATTTGGTTATCATTAAAGTTGGTCCTGTTGACATCTTTACAAAATAAACATACCTTTATTTAGTAGTTAAAAGCTAATGTACTTTTTTACATAGAATAATGCCAGACTACACTACATTATTAAATATGCGTATCATTTTTACATATTTATTTGCTTCTGTAAAACACAGTAATTACATCAGCAATATGTTAAATTTAGATTTTTAGTTAATTACTATTATTCCAAGCCATTTTAATCTTTAATCCATGAAAAACCTAGGAACTCTGCTATGTCTAGTGCTATAGGTATAGAGTTGTATATTGTTGGAGAAACAGAAAGCTTCTCTTGCAATTTCTATAGAACACTAGAAAATACATGCCACAAT